>NW_011503719.1:4512-8229 GCF_000495115.2 Populus euphratica
GGAAAGGTTACACTAATGGTGTAAGAATAAGTATAATGTAAACTTAGTGTGGACTTTAATGTTTGATACTAACATGTTTTGTATTTGTTATCTTGTTCACTCTTTAATATTTTGCTTTTTAAATGACTAATCTTGATTTATATTGTATAACACTTAGTACAACAAATGCTTGGCACTTTCATAGCCCATACTGTATGGTATAACCAACACATGAGCTATGAAAAGAACTTGATTTGTTGTATCAAAGTTTGGCCAATTATTCTTAGTGCAATGGTTCTGTAAATCGATGGAACTTTCAAGATTCCTAAAAGTGCAAGGCGTGCTCGTGTAAGTGTGATTTGTGAAAAGATAAAAAGATGCAAGCACATATTGGATACAAGAGAATTCATGATCTCATTAAAACAAAAGTGCTTGAGCTAAAATACCGACAAGATCAGCGCAAGTCAAAACAAGTCCGAGCATGATCAAACAAGAACAATTACTTTTTAAATACAATAGGAGCAGGCTCTATCTTCCAGTTCTGGTACACCTCTTCTTCAGCCAATTTTTGTACGAAAAATTTGGCAGAAGGTTCATCAATGGTGTGAATGGAAAGTTGCGGGAGAACTTCATCCTTCACTTCTAGATCCACTTCTTCCATATGTTTTTCTTGTTGGCTCTCCAAGGTATTGATATGGAGATCCATTATACCAGATCTAATCACTTCTATAGCCCTTGGGAAAGAAACTTGGAGTGGTGGGATGACAAGTTCCTCTTCTTTTGGCTCTCTTCCTTCTATCCTTGCCATTATTGCCTCCCTTTTAATCTGAGCGACCCGTTTGTAATCGTCTTTCTTGGGCTTATATCCAAGCCCAAATCTTTAATTTACACACTTTAGCGTGATCAGTTCGGGCACTCTAGTCTTGGAATTACATGGAAAAGGAACCTTATTCCTTAGAAAGCATTTGGCTGCCATCTTTGTCGTTTCTAGGATTCTAGGCTTTCTCAACACTTTAACTTCAGGAACCCATTCTGCGTTTATAATTTCAAAAGCATGAATATTCCTATATCTACAATCTTCTACTTCAATGAAGGGGATGACCATATTTTTTATCATGGAAACTGTCTCTTTAGCTTTGACAGTTATCAACATTCTATTCATGACTTACTTTAAACACCAGTGCAATGAAGAAGCCACTACTCCATCTACATGAATCCATAGCCTTCCTAATAATATGTTGTAAGATGGGTGAATATTCATAACCTATAGTGTTATTAAGAACATTTACGGCCCTGTATATAGTTCAACTTCTAAGGTCCCAATTATCTGCCTTGGCGAACCATCATATGCTCTTGCCATCAAGGTGCTAGGTTTCATGTGTGACTCATCGATAGGCATTTCTTTCAACATATGCATTGGTAGGACATTCAATGCGGAACCATTATCGATGAGTACCTTTCCGATCAAAATGTCCTTACAATGCACTTTAATGTATAGTGGTTTGTTGTGCCCAGTACCATCGGGACCCAATTCATCTTCAGTGAAGTATACATAATTCGAGGCCTGGATTTTTCCCACTAAATGTTCCATGGCTTTCTAATTGATGTCTTGAGGAACGTATGCTTCATTCAATACCTTTTGTAGAGCTTTCCTGTGTGGCTTAGAGCTTAAAATTAGAGACAGTAGTGATATTCTTGCTGGAGTTTTCTTAAATTGTTCAACAACACTATATTCACTATATTTCATCTACTTTAAGGATTCATTGGTTTCCTCTTCCATGACAGGTTTGTTTATTTCCTTAGTCACATCAACCTCCTCTTTACCCTTAGCTTTTCTTTCCTTACATTAATATTCTATCTCCAAGTTGTCATCAACATCTGCCACTATGGGTAAATCCTCCAATTTCTGCTTGAAAAATAGGTGGTTGCTGTGAAACATCTGCCACTACGGGTCAATCCTCCAACTTCTGCTTGAAAAATAGGCGGTTGTTGAATGCTTTTAAAAGAATACCCATAGTCATAAGGTAAAGCACTATAATTCCCTTTTTGTGCCACTACTGATTTGGATAAAACCAACTTGGATGGCCTTCCTGTAGTGAATTGTACTTGACACACCTCCTTATTTGGTGCCTCCATCATAAACACACACCTCTTTATTTGGTGCCTCCATCATAAACACCTCTTCACCTATTGCTTTCTCGAATCGTAGCAACCCATGATTCATCATTTGCATCCTTTTTTTATGAAAGCCCGTGTACTGGCTGATCACATGGCCTTCTATATTGTGACACTTACAGCACCTTTCGCTACCCTCTTTATGCTTTGCATCTACCATTATTTGATAGATTCTATCTATTGGCACCTTCAAGCTTTTCGAGTGTTCTATTTATAACATGTTTAAAGACCCATTACCTGAAGTATGATTGGGTAGAGGGTTTGTATTCACATTAGGGGCATCTTCAAAGGTTTTCTACCCTACTTTGATTAATTGCAAAAGCTTTCTCTTAAAGGCGTTGCAAGTATGGATACTATGTCTAGCTATACCGGCATGGTATTCGCAGGTGAGATTCGGCTTATACCAGCTAGGGTAAAGTGGTTGTAGGGGTGTCAAAGGCACGGGGGCTACTTATCCGATACATAGTAGCTTTTGGTACATTTCATTTATGGGTAATGGCAATGAAGGTAATTGTTCTTGGGTTCTTTGGTAGCTTATTTTTGGAAAACTTTCAACTTGGTTTTTTACTTGGTGGTTTTGGGGTTCAAGTTTTCTGGCTGGGATTGGGAAGCTGGAATTGGTGTTGGCAATTTGGGATAAAGAGGATTGAGCATTATATTTTTGGAATTGGCCTTTCTTGCTTTTATAACTGTCATAACAAAATTTTTGATTTTTTTTTTATTTACTAAAAAATTTTGATGAAAAAAGTAAATGAAGAATGAATTAAAATTTGAGTTAATGGCAACATGATTGGAAAGTTTAAATATTTAATTAAAATCTTGACTAGTTTTATTAATTAAATCAAGGGTTTAATTGGAGAATTAATAAATTTTGAGACTTAATTGAGCTTAGGATTAAGTTAATTAATCAAATTAAAAGAAATTGAGGAATTAATGAGTTTAAGGACTTAATTAAACTTTGATTTAATTAATTAAAAGAATCAGGGGTTTAATTGAAGAAATACCAAAGTTTGGAGTTTATTCAAAGAAAATTGCTGGAAAATTAAAGTTCAAGGACAAAATTGAATAGTTTAGAAATTCAGGACTGTTGTGTAAACAACGTATCAATTTAGAGATCTAATTAAAATTAACCCATAAAGGGCAAAAATTGAAAGAAATTTTAATTGAATTAAGATCCTAATTGTTAAGTTTAAAACGTTCAGGGACCAAAGTGAAAAATAGCCTAAGGATATAAACGGCGCCGTTTGGAAGAAAAGAAATTTTAATTGATTAGGGGTCCAATTGCCGAATTTCCAAAGCCCAGGGGTCAAATTGAAAACTCTCGTTTCCAGCCAAAACACCGCCGTTGATAGTGGAACAGCCGTGCGTCTTCCCCATCCCGAGTCAACAGGGGAGCTTCCGATTCAGCAGGGGAGCTGATAATCTGCAACAAACCTGATCTTGGATGATATCTGGTGCCAATAATCTCGTTCGTGGATTCCATAACGCAGTCCTGCAAAAACAGGACTGGTGACATTGCTCTTCTCTATAAAAGGGAGAAGAAAACCTGGCTGCGAGAGGGAA
>NW_011503719.1:8301-8888 GCF_000495115.2 Populus euphratica
GGGAAAGAGGAGAGCAAAAATAGAGAGCATAAATACAGAGCAAAAAAAAAACAGAAACACGGGAAAACATAGAACGAGTGAAAGACGAAAACAGAGAGGCAGAACTGAAGCGAAACCCAGACAAAAAAACCAAACACCGGAGAAGAGAATAGAGGAAAAACGAGAGCAAAACAGAGCATAAAAAAAATACACAGAGGGAAGGAGAGAATAAGAAAGTAGCATATATAGAGACGAGAATTGTACTTGCAATTGCCTTAGTTCATGTAGAAAAAGAGCAACCTAGAATCATTCAAAAAAATTTAGAGAAAGCCGGCATACCCATTACTTTCTCTACTCGTTCATCTCAAGAGCTGAGAAATCAAAAGAGGAGAGGAGAGCGGGTATACTGGGGAAAAGAGTGAAAAGCAGCCGAACCAAAGTAGCCATCCATCGCTGCCTTCTTCGCAATCTCCAGAAGTAGGTGCATCCCTTTCCAATTTTTGCTCTTCTATGTTCAAATCACATTTGAACAGTGTGAAGGTAACTTAATTACCTTCACACTGTTGATGCAAGCGTGAAATTGTTTCACGCGTGCATCCGTTTTTTTA
>NW_011503701.1:0-8963 GCF_000495115.2 Populus euphratica
AGTCATTAAGTTTCTAGAAATTGAATCATTTATCCTATTTCTCACAACAAATGGGTAAGTCTTAGCCAAGTTGTATCTAATAAGTCTAGAGTCACTGTGATAACAAATGAGAACAATGAGTTAATTCCCACTAGGACTGTTACTAGTTGGCGCATATGTATTAAATATAGGAAACTTAATTCAATAACTAGAAAATATTATTTCCTTTACTTTTGATGGATCAAATCCTAGAAAGAGTTACAAGTCATGAATTGTATTGTTTCCTAGATGGCTATTCAGGTTACAACCAAATTGAAATTGCATTGGAAGATCAAGAAAAGACTACTTTCACATGTCCATTTGGTACTTTTGCATATCGAAGGATGCCTTTTGGATTATGTAATGCACCAACCACATTTCAAAGATGCATGCTTAGTATATTTAGCGATATGGTTGAACATTTTCTTGAGATTTTCATGGATGATTTTTCTGTTTTTGGCGATTCATTTGATGATTGTTTGACTAATTTAGGAAAGGTTTTAACCAGGTGTGAAGAGAAGAATCTTGTGCTGAATTGGGAAAAATGTCATTTTATGGTAACAAACGGCATTGTACTTGGTCACATTGTTTCATCAAAAGGAATTGAGGTTGACAAATCTAAAATTGAGTTAATTGCAAACTTGCCAACACCAAAATCTCTTAAAGATGTTAGATCATTCCTGGGACATGCTGGTTTTTATAGAAGGTTCATCAAAGATTTTAGTGTAATATCTAAGCCTTTAAGTAACCTTCTAACAAAGGATACTATTTTTGAATGGACTGAACATTGTGAAGAAGCCTTTGTTAAACTTAAAAACTTGCTTACTTGTGCTCCTATCATTCAACCTCCCGATTGGTCATTACCTTTTGAAATAATGTGTGATGCTAGTGATTATGCCGTAGGTGCTGTTTTGGGACAAAGAAAAGATAAGAAACCTTATGTAATTTACTATGCAAGTAAAACTTTAAATAGTGCTCAAATGAATTATACCACCACTGAAAAAGAATTACTTGCAGTAGTATTTGCATGTGAAAAATTCAGATCTTATCTTGTTGGCTCACCTGTTGTTGTTTTTAGTGATCATGCAGCATTGAAATATCTTCTTTCTAAGAAAGATTCCAAGGCTAGATTGGTGCGGTGGATTTTATTACTTCAAGAATTTGATATCACAATCAAAGATAAGAAAGGCAGCGAAAATGTTGTCGCAGATCACTTGTCAAGATTGACAACAGATTCGAAAACTGACATCACACCAATCGATGACTACTTTCCTGATGAATCTTTACTTTCTGTCTCTACAATGCCTTGGTTTGCTAATATTGTCAATTTTCTTGTTTCAGGACAATTGCCAGCTCATTGGAATACCCAAGATAAAAGAAAGTTTTTGAACGAAGTGAAGAACTTTTATTGGGATGATCCTTATTTATTCAAATATTGTCCTGATCAAATATTTCGAAGATGCATTCCTGACAATGAGGTAAGTAGTGTCATTAAATTTTGTCATTCTGAGGCATGTGGGGGCCATTTCTCATCAAGAAAGACAACTGCAAAAATCTTACAAAGTGGATTTTACTGGCCCACCATGTTCAAAGACTCACATGCATTCTGCAAGTCTTGTGAAAATTGTCAAAAGTTGGGATCTATTTCAAAACGTCACATGATGCCTTTAAACCGTAGAGCTTGCTAATAGGGAGCTCAAACACATTTGAGTCCTTTTATTGTGAAACATGTGTATCCATATGGGGCCTATAATATCAAGAATCCAAAGAATGTCAATGTTTTCAAGGTAAATGGATATCGTTTGAAAGTTTACTTTGATAATTTTTCAGTTGAAAATGACTCTACTAAATTGGGTGATCCTGTATATAAAGATTGGTTTTTTTTCCTCACATTCTTTTTTTGTTTTTTTAGTGATTTTTGCTAGTTTCTCTCACCCCGGTCAAATGGCGGATAACGGTACTCCGTGACTTAAGTCGGTTCTTTCAGTTTCCCATAATTACTGATATTTGTGTATATATTTGTGCAATTCTTTGAATCTCTCTTCCAATTCTCATTTGAAAATGGACACTAATCTTGAAAAATTGAAAAAGTATTTTCCCGCTCTGCCTCAGAATGCGATTACAAAAATTTACCGTGCTAGATGTGCAAGATTGAGATTATTAATGAATCATGGAATTCCTGAAGATATTCACTGGTTGATTGAAGCAAAGGTTCGATTATCAGGTGAGTCCTCTAACTTCATTTCACACATGCCTGGAACAGGTAAAAGCACTTTTGCAAAGAAGCGTCGTGCAAAACGACTGGATGTCTGTCATCGATGTGCTAGATGGACTTGTAATACACAATGTCGTTCTTTAGGAATGGTATCTATAAACCGTGAAGATAAAATACAATTCATTAAGGATGGCCTGAGTAAGGAGTCTTTAGATAATCTTCTATTGACTCTTGAGACGCATCCTAGTGGAGATGTGCATCGTGCAATTCATGATTTATGGCCACTATTTCATAAAGAACATGATAGACTTAGTCTTGGGAATCTGACTAAAAAAGACCCTGTTTGCCAGTTTTTAAGAAAACTGGATGGGAAGCCTATCCCCGACCCATAGAGGGCGTTTAAGCCGTTCTTGGACGTAAAACCAAGGGAAGATGTGAGCCACAATCACAACTACCTGTACATACACATGCTTGGTTTTATTATTGTGTTTTGTTGTTTCTTATATTTGTTTCAGTGTGTTTCAGGTTTGTCAGTGTTCGTTATTTCAGGTGATATCTTCTATACTCTATCTTTCTACCTTAGAACATTGAGGACAATGTCTCGTTTTGGTTGGGGGGAGAGGGTAGTAGTTGATAAAAAAAAAATTGTTTTTCATTTCATAAAGCATGTGCATAATTGTTGTTACTAGGATGGCAGAGTAAAGGAGTTCTTTTGTTAAAGTGACTCTTGAGACGCATCTTAGTAACCATTCTTAACAAGGTCTATTATAATACTTCCTGAAATATTCAGGTTTACAAACTCTCGTATTGTTACCACTTAATTCTGCTCATATACTTATTTAACATGTATTTTTAAACCTTAATTTACACACACACACTTTAACATATGATTGTGGGTTGCATATTGGATTATTACATTATTTATGTTCTTTTGTTAAAGGTAACAACTAAGGGAAAGGGATTGTATATAATTAAAAAGAAAAAAAAAAAAAAAAAAAAAAAAAAAAAAAAAAAAAAAAAAAAAAAAAAAAAAAAAAAGAAAAAAAGAAAAAAAAATGATGATAATAAAAATGTAGATAAGTTTGGTTTCGTAGCCTCCCTAACCTAAGCAATTAAGCCCGAAGGGGTGTTTTAACACCTAATACCCTAAAGTCAACTGACTTGGGAGCTATTGGCCCAACGCTTGTTACATGGGTTGAGGAGAAAAGCTTAAGGGAATCAAACATTGCACTATCTACATATCAGTATCTGCGACCCGAGTTACTAAGCTCGTAGGGGTGTCTTAACACCTAATGCCCTAAGACCAACTGGTCTGGGAGTCATTAGCTGAAAGCTCATTACATGGGTTAAAGATGCATGATGTTTTTAAAGTATATGTATATAGAGTTAAAAAAAAAAAAAAAGACAAAAATAGTAATCCCAACCCAAGGAAGTTAACCTTAAACATTAGAACAAAAATTTTGTTTTCTTCCAAGAAAAGCCCCATAATTATGTGTTGATACATTGAGCACAAAAGAAAGGTTTATTAATATCTTGTTAAGAGGTATTGAGCAGATATATAAATTTAATGAGAGTTTGTTTATCTGGATAGACTAATGGAAGTTAAATGATGAATACCTTGCTTTGTGAAATTTGCAAATTTGTTTTCTATTTTAACGCTTTGATTACTAGGGACTAGTAATAAGCTGGTTGGGGGGTGTGATTAGTACTTAAAAGTGCATTTTTATCATGGTTTTATATCATCATTTTGCACTTGAAGTATCAATAACTCCTTAACTAAAATATGTTTTATAATAATGTATCTAATAATATAAGATACCTATAATTTATGGTAAATGTCTATTTTTAATGCAGGCCTATCACATAAATGAAAGGATTGATTGATGACTTGAAGAACTTAAATTGCAAGGATAAAGAGATGGCCAAACTTAGAAAAGAGATGTCGGTGCAATCCAAACCGGAACACTGTTCGGTAATTGGGTCATATCTGGAGCTACAGATCTCAGATTTAGGTCCAATTTATATGGATGGAAAGGTAAGACATAGGCCTACAACTTTCATATGGAGCCTAAGATTTAAAAAGGCCATTATCAAGTCCAAATTGTAGCAACAACAAAGAAGCCCGAATCTGTCTTCCAGCCCGAGCATTGTTCAGTGTTTGGCCTATATCTAGAGTTCTAGAAGTCCAAATGACCTCTATTTTTTTTCCTGGAAATCTGAGACAATTTTCTACAATTTTATATTTCAAATGGTTCCAATACTGACATTATCAATGAAACTTTGGCATACAAGAAAATATAAGGATTATCACCAACTTAAGAGTTGGCCACCCACTCATCAATTAGTCATCAAATCAATAGTTCCCAATGTTGGCCTATAAAAGGAGGCATTTGCCATGCATTTAGGCATCTTGGTTTCCAGATCAAGATCATGCTCTTCCTTTCTCTCTTTGTATTTTTTGTAATGTTTATGCTTTGCTTTCATTAATATTAAGTTTATGCCTTTCATTTCCTTTCCTTTACTTAGTTAACTTTTATGTTCTTATTTTGTTTATCTATTTTGCTTTCTTTCATTATGTCTAGCTAAGTTAATTATGTCAAGGTGAAAAGGTTACACTAATGGTGTAAGAATAAGTATAATGTAAACTTAATATGGACCTTAATGTTTGATACTAACATGTTTTATATTTGTTATCTTGTTCACTCTTTAATACTTTGCTTGTTAAATGACTAATCTTGATTTATGTTGTATAACACTTGGTACAACAAATGCTTGGCACTTTCATAGCCCATAATGTATGGTATAACCGACACCTGAGCTATGAAAGGAACTTGATTTGTTGTTAACATAAGTTATAATCATGAATGCTTGACGAGATTTACAAGTATTAGCATTAATTGAATAAGATGACTAATGTAATCATGTTAACAATATATAATCTGATTGGAACCTCCTTTGTGTGTGGTTTCCAATTCAATAATAAGAGTTTATACTATACTTGTTTGATATACCATTAGTGGAACCTCTAACCTTGACATTTGTTATTATTATTGCTTAATCCTTACATTAATATTTGATCTCCAAGTTCTCATCATCATCATCTTCTTCTTCTTCTCTTTCTTTATTATTATTATTATTATTATTATTATTATTATTATTATTAGTACTACTACTACTACTACTACTACTACTACTACTACTACTACTACTACTACTACTACTACTACTACTACTACTACTACTACTACTACTACTACTACTACTACTACTACTACTACTACTACTACTACTACTACTACTACTACTACTACTAAGGCCCCATATGGATACACATGTTTCACAATAAAAGGACCACTCCATCTTGATCTTAATTTTCCAGGAAATAAATGCAGTCGAGAATTATAAAGCAAGACTTTTTGACCAACATTGAAGGTTTTTCTATGTATTTTCTTGTCATGAAATTCTTTTATTCTTGCTTTATGAATTCTTGAATTTTCATATGCATCATTTCTTATTTCCTCAAGCTCATTTATTTGTAATTTTCGCAGTTGACTAGCATCATCCAGATTTGAATTGAAAGCTTTAATAGCCCAATAAGCTTTATGTTCAAGTTCCACAGGCAAGTGACAAGGTTTTCCATAGACTAGTCTATAAGGTGACATACCTAATGATGTTTTATAAGCAGTTCGATAAGCCCAAAGTGCATCATTAAGTCTTAAAGACCAGTCTTTCCTATTAGGGTTCACTGTTTTCTCCAAAATATGTTTGATCTCCCTATTAGCAAGCTCTACTTGTCCACTTGTTTGAGGGTGATAAGGGGTGGCAACTTTGTGTGTGATTCCATATTTCTTCATTAAAGACTCAAATGGCTTGTTGCAGAAATGTGTTCCACCATCACTTATTATGGCTCGAGGGACTCCAAATCGACTCAAAATATTTTCTTTCAAAAACTTTATCACTGTTTTGTGATCATTGTTTCGACTTGGAATTGCCTCTATCCATTTTGAAACATAATCTACTGCGACTAATATGTATAAGAAACCAAATGATGGAGGGAATGGACCCATGAAATCTATACCCCAGCAGTCAAAGATCTCAATGACAATAATAGGGTTTAAAGGCATCATGTGACGTTTTGAAATAGATCCCAACTTTTGACAATTTTCACAAGACTTGCAGAATGCATGTGAGTCTTTAAACATAGCAGGTCAGTAAAATCCACTTTGTAAGATTTTTGTAGTTGTCTTTTTTAATGAGTTAGAATGACAAAATTTAATGACACTACTTACCTCATTGTTAGGAATGTATCTTTAAAATATTTGATCAGGATAATATTTGAATAAGTTAGGGTCATCCCATCCCAATAAAAGTTCTTCACTTCGTTCAAAAACTTTCTTTTATCTTGGGTACTTCAATGAGCTGACAATTGTCCTGAAACAAGAAAATTAACAATATTAGCAAACCAAGGCATTGTAGAGACAGAAAGTAAAGATTCATCAGGAAAGTAGTCATCGATTGGTGTGATGCCAATTTTTGAATTTATTGTCAATCTTGACAATGACCTGCAATAATATTTTTGGTGTTTTTCTTGTCTTTGATTGTGATATCAAATTCCTGAAGTAACAAAATCCACCACACCAATCTATCCTTACAATCTTTCTTAAAAAGAAGATATTTCAACGATGTATGATCATTAAAAATAATAACAAGTGAGCCAACAAGATAATACCTGAATTTTTCACATGCAAATACTACTGCAAGTAATTCTTCTTCAGTGTTGGTGTAATTTATTTGAGCACTATTTAAAGTTTTACTTACATAGTAAATCACATAAGGTTTCTTTTTTTTTTTCTCAAAATAACATCTACAACATAATCACTCGCATCACATATTATTTTAAAATATAATGACCAACTAGGAGGTTGAATAACATGAGCAAAAATAAGCAAGTTTTTAAGTTTAACAAAGGCTTCTTCACAATATTCAGTCCATTCAAAAAAATAGTATCCTTTGTTAGAAGGTTACTTAAAGGCTTAGATATTACACTAAAATCTTTGATGAACCTTCTATAAAAACCAACATGTTCTAAGAATTATATAACATCTTTAATAGATTTTGGGGTTGGCAAGTTAATAATTAACTCGATTTTAGATTTGTCAACCTCAATTCCTTTTGATGAAACAATGTGACCAAGTACAATGCTGTTTGTTACCATAAAGTGATATTTTCCTCAATTCAGAACAAAATTCTTCTCTTCATACCTACTCAAAACCTTTTCTACGTTAATCAAACAATCATCAAGTGAATCACCAAAAATAGAAAAATTATCTATAAAAATCTCAAGAAAATATTCAACCATATCGCAAAATATCCTAAGTATGCATCTTTGAAACGTGGCTGGTGCATTACATAATCCAAAAAGCATCCTTTGATATGCAAAAGTATCAAAAGGGCATGTGAAAGTAGTCTTCTCTTGATCTTCCAATGCAATTTCAGTTTGGTTGTAACCTGAATAGTCATCTAGAAAACAATAAAATTCATGACCTGCAACTCTTTCTACAATTTGATCCATGAAAGGTACAGGAAAATGATCTTTTCCAGTCATTGAATTAAGTTTCCTATAGTCAATGCACATGCGCCAACCAGTAACAGTTCTAGTGGGAATTAACTCATTATTCTCATTTGTTATCACAGTGACTCCAGACTTCTTAGGTACAACTTGGATAGGACTTACCAATTTACTATTAGAAATAAGATAAATGATTCCATTATCTAGAAGCTTAATAACTTTGTTTTTCACTACTTCTTTCATATTAGGATTTAGCCTTCGTTGCATTTCTCTAGAGGGTTTAGCATTTTCCTCTAAATAAATTCTGTGTGTACAATTAATTCTTTTTATGTCAGCTATGGTCTATCCTAATGCTAAATGATCAGATTTATCAATTTTAGTTTCGTTGGAAGTGGTTTGAAATTGATCATGAACTAATTTTTAAGTAAAGTCTACTTTCTATAAATCATTATCATCTCCAGGTTGCTTGCAAATGTTGAAAATATTCATCTCCAATGTCATGTTTCCAAAAGATAGCTTCATTAGTCCATTCCTACAATTAATCAATGTATTAGAAATTACAAGAAACGGACGTCCTAAAATAACCGAAAATCAATTACATACTTCAACAGGTTATGTGTCCAAGACAATAAAATCCACAGGATAAATGAATTTATCGACTTGTACTAACACATCTTCAATTATTCCTCTAGGCACTTTTACAGATCTATCGGCAAGTAAAAGAGATATAGAAGTTGGTTTTAACTCACCTAGATTGAGACTTTGAAAAACTGAATATGGAAGTAAATTCACACTAGCACCAAGATCAAGTAAGGCTCTTTCAATTTTATGCTCTCCAATAAAGGAAATAAGAAATTGTAGGACAACTAAGATCTTTATATTTCAAAACATTATTTTTTTGGAAAATGACACTTACTTGTACGGCTAAAAAGACTTTCTTTTTCACATTTAATTTTCTCTTCACAATGCATAGATCTTTCAAAAATTTAACATAAGAAGGAACCTGTTTAATAGCATCTAGTAAAGGTATATTGATCCTTACCTATTTGAAAGTTTTAAAGATTTAAGAGTTGTGATTGACTTTCCTTTTTTTGATCATGGCATGAGAAAATGGAAGCACTGGCAGGGAATCAGTCTTTTCTTTGCAATATTTAGATTCAA
>NW_011503720.1:0-8879 GCF_000495115.2 Populus euphratica
GGCCCAACCACAACCCATACTCACAAACATACGACCCTGGTTGGAGAAATCATCCAAATTTTAGTTGGAAGAGTGAGAACAACAATGCACAAACTTCACAACCACCGTTTCAAGCACAACACAATTTCCAAAATTCTCATGGATATGCACCTCCTTATGCTCCACCTCCTAGAAGAAATCTTGAGGAAACATTGCATGCATTCATTGAAAAGCAAGAGACAATCAATACTCAACTTGCTCAAAACATGACAGATTTTAAAGATACTCTTGCTAAATTAACATTTGCTCTCAGTTTCCAAGAGAAAGGTAAGTTTCCATCTCAACCGCAACAAAATCCCAAGGGGCAATACAATGCAAATGCAAGTAGTTCCGGAAGCCAACACATGGATCAAGTCAAATCAGTCACTACTCTGCGCAGTGGTAAGGTTATTGAAAAACCCTCTCTTGAACCTTACTACTCTACGCAGTGGTAAGGTTATTGAAAAACCCTCTCTTGAACCTTATGAGAAAGATGATGAGTCAATCTCTGAGGGTAAGGAAGGGGATGAATCTGAAAATTGCAAAGAAACGACTGATTCACCACCAGCACTTTGAGGGTAAGGAAGGGGTTGAATCTGAAAATTGCAAAGAAACGACTGATTCACCACCAGCACTTCCATTTCCTCAAGCCATGACCAAATAAAGGAAAGTTAATCACAACACTGAAATCTTTGAAACTTTCAAAGAGGTAAGGATCAATATACCTTTGCTGGATGCTATTAAACAGGTTCCTTCCTATGCTAAATTTTTGAAAGATCTATGCACTATGAAGAGGAAACTGAATGTGAAAAAGAAAGCCTTTCTAGCGGAACAAGTAAGTGCCATTCTTCAAAACAATAATGCTTTGAAATATAAAGACCCTGGTTGTCCTACAATTTCTTGCTTTATTGGAGAGCATAAAATTGAAAGAGCCTTACTTGATCTTGGTGCTAGTGTGAATTTACTTCCATATTCAGTTTTTCAATGTCTCAATCTAGGTGAGTTAAAACCAACTTCTATAACTCTTTTACTTGCCGATAGATCTATAAAAGTGCCTAGAGGAATAATTGAAGATGTGTTAGTACAAGTCGATAAATTCATTTATCCTGTGGATTTTATTGTCTTGGACACAGAACCTGTGGATTTTATTGTCTTGGACACAAGTCGATAAATTCATTTATCCTGTGGATTTTATTGTCTTGGACACACAACCTGTTGAAGTATGTAATTCATTTCCTGTTATTTTAGGACGTCCATTTCTTGCAACTTCTAATGCATTGATTAATTGTAGGAATGGACTGATGAAGCTATCATTTGGAAACATGACATTGGAGATGAATATTTTCAACATTTGCAAGCAACCTAGAGATGATAATGATTTACAGGAAGTGGACTTTACTGAAAAATTAATTCATGATCAATTTCCAACCACTTCTAGTGAAATTGAAATTAATGAATCTGATGATTTGGAAATGATTTATTTTTAGGAAGAATCAAAGACAAGTAATTGGAGGCCACAAATTGAGGAATTGCCACCACGATCAATTAAGTCCATACCTTCAAGTGTTCAACCACCAAAACCTGATTTGAAGTCGTTGCCATCCAATCTCAAATACTCATTTTTGGGAGAAAATGAAACTTTTCCGGTAATAATCTCTTCCAAATTAATGCACATCAAGAAAGTAAGTTATTACAAACTCTAAAAATGCACAAAAATGCATTAGGATGGACCATAGCTGATATAAAAGGAATTAGTCCTTTGATTTGTACACACAGAATTTATTTAGAGGAAAATGCTAAACCCTCTAGAGAAATGCAACGAAGGCTAAATCCTAATATAAAAGAAGTAGTGAAAAATGAAGTCATTAAGCTTCTAGATAATGAAATCATTTATCCTATTTCTGACAGCAAATGGGTAAGGCCTACCCAAGTTGTACCTAAGAAGTCTGGAGTCACTGTGATAACAAATGAGAACAATGAGTTAATTCCCACTAGAACTGTTACTGGTTGGCGCATGTGCATTGATTATAGAAAACTTAATTCAATGACTAGAAAAGATCATTTTCCTTTACCTTTCATGGATCAAATCCTAGAAAGAGTTGCAGGTCATGAATTTTATTGTTTCCTAGATGGCTATTCGGGTTACAACGAAATTGAAATTGCATTGGAAGATCAAGAAAAGACTACTTTCACATGTCCATTTGGTACTTTTGCATATCGAAGGATGCCTTTTGGATTATGTAATGCACCAGCCACATTTCAAAGATGCATGCTTAGTATATTTAGCGATATGGTTGAACATTTTCTTGAGATTTTCATGGATGATTTTTCTATTTTTGGCGATTCATTTGATGATTGTTTGACTAATTTAGGAAAGGTTTTAACCAGGTGTGAAGAGAAGAATCTTGTGCTGAATTGGGAAAAATGTCATTTTATGGTAACAAATGGCATTGTACTTGGTCACATTGTTTCATCAAAAGGAATTGAGGTTGACAAATCTAAAATTGAGTTAATTGCAAACTTGCCAACACCAAAATCTCTTAAAGATGTTAGATCATTCCTGGGACATGCTGGTTTTTATAGAAGGTTCATCAAAGATTTTAGTGTAATATCTAAGCCTTTAAGTAACCTTCTAACAAAGGATACTATTTTTGAATGGACTGAATATTGTGAAGAAGCCTTTGTTAAACTTAAAAACTTGCTTACTTGTGCTCCTATCATTCAACCTCCCGATTGGTCATTACCTTTTGAAATAATGTGTGATGCTAGTTATTATGCCGTAGGTGCTGTTTTGGGACAAAGAAAAGATAAGAAACCTTATGTAATTTACTATGTAAGTAAAACTTTAAATAGTGCTCAAATGAATTATACCACCACTGAAAAAGAATTACTTGCAGTAGTATTTGCATGTGAAAAATTCAGATCTTATCTTGTTGGCTCACCTATTGTTGTTTTTAGTGATCATGCAACATTGAAATATCTTCTTTCTAAGAAAGATTCCAAGGCTAGATTGGTGCGGTGGATTTTATTACTTCAAGAATTTGATATCATAATCAAAGATAAGAAAGGCAGTGAAAATGTTGTCGCAGATCACTTGTCAAGATTGACAACAGATTCGAAAACTGACATCACACCAATCGATGACTACTTTCCTGATGAATCTTTACTTTCTGTCTCTACAATGCCTTGGTTTGCTAATATTGTTAATTTTCTTGTTTCAGGACAATTGCCAGCTCATTGGAATACCCAAGATAAAAGAAAGTTTTTGAACGAAGTGAAGAACTTTTATTGGGATGATCCTTATTTATTCAAATATTGTCCTGATCAAATATTTCGAAGATGCATTCCTGACAATGAGGTAAGTAGTGTCATTAAATTTTGTCATTCTGAGGCATGTGGGGGCCATTTCTCATCAAGAAAGACAACTGCAAAAATCTTACAAAGTGGATTTTACTGGCCCACCATATTCAAAGACTCACATGCATTCTGCAAGTCTTGTGAAAATTGTCAAAAGTTGGGATATATTTCAAAACGTCACATGATGCCTTTAAACCCTATTATTGTCATTGAGATCTTTGACTGTTGGGGTATAGATTTCATGGGCCCATTCCCTCCATCATTTGGTTTCTTATACATATTAGTCGCAGTAGATTATGTTTCAAAATGGATAGAGGCAATTCCAAGTCGAAACAATGATCACAAAACAGTGATAAAGTTTTTGAAAGAAAATATTTTGAGTCGATTTGGAATCCCTCGAGCCATAATAAGTGATGGTGGAACACATTTCTGCAACAAGCCATTTGAGTCTTTAATGAAGAAATATGGAATCACACACAAAGTTGCCACCCTTTATCACCCTCAAACAAGTGGACAAGTAGAGCTTGCTAATAGGGAGATCAAACATATTTTGGAGAAAACAGTGAACCCTAATAGGAAAGACTGGTCTTTAAGACTTAATGATGCACTTTGGGCTTATCGAACTGCTTATAAAACATCATTAGGTATGTCACCTTATAGACTAATCTATGGAAAACCTTGTCACTTGCCTGTGGAACTTGAACGTAAAGCTTATTGGGCTATTAAAACTTTCAATTCAAATCTGGATGATGCTAGTCAACTGCGAAAATTACAAATAAATGAGCTTGAGGAAATAAGAAATGATGCATATGAAAATTCAAGAATTCATAAAGCAAGAATAAAAGAATTTCATGACAAGAAAATACAGAGAAAAACCTTCAATGTTGGTCAAAAAGTCTTGCTTTATAATTCTCGACTACATTTATTTCCTGGAAAATTAAGATCAAGATGGAGTGGTCCTTTTATTGTGAAACATGTGTATCCATATGGGGCCTATGACATCGAGAATCCAAAGAATGACAATGTTTTCAAGGTAAATGGACATCGTCTGAAAGTTTACTTTGACAATTTTTCAGTTGAACATAACTCTATTGAATTGGGTGATCCTGTATATAAAGATTGATTTTTTTTTTCTTATATAAATATTGATTTTATTTTATTTTATTTTTGTTTCTTTTTGAGTGATTTTTGCAAGTTTCTTTCACCCCGGTCAAATGGCGGATAACGGTACTCCGTGACTTAAGTCGATTCTTTCAGTTTCCCACAATTACTGATATTTGTGTATATATCTGTGCAATTCTTTGAATCTCTCTTCCAATTCTCATTTGAAAATGGACACTAATCTTGAAAAATTGAAAAAGTATTTTCCCGCTCTGCCTCAGAATGCGATTACAAAAATTTACCGTGCTAGATGTGCAAGATTGAGATTATTAATGAATCATGGAATTCCTGAAGATATTCGTTGGTTGATTGAAGCAAAGGTCCGATTATCAGGTGAGTCCTCTAATTTCTTTATTTCACACATGCCTGGAACAGGTAAAAGCACTTTTGCAAAGAAGCGTCGTGCAAAACGACTCAAAGTTTGTCATCGATGTGCTAGATGGACTTGTAATACACAATGTCGTTCTTTAGGAATGGTATCTATAAACCGTGAAGATAAAATATAATTCATTAAGGATGGCCTGAGTAAGGAGTCTTTAGATAATCTTCTATTGACTCTTGAGACGCATCCTAGTGGAGATATGCATCGTGTAATTCATGATTTATGGCCACTATTTTATAAAGAACATGATCGACTTAGTCTTGGGAATCTGACTAAAAAAGACCTTGTTTGCCAGTTTTTAAGAAAACTGGATGGGAAGCCTATCCCCGACCCATTAAGGGCGTTTAAGCTGTTCTTGGACATAAAACCAAGGGAAGATGTGAGCCACAATCACAACTGCGATTTGAATTTTTTTGTTTGTAAAAACTTGTGTCTTTTGGTTTTATTATTGTGTTTTGTTATTTCTTATTGTTGTTTCAGTGTGTTTCAGGTTTGTCAGTGTTCATTATTTCAGGTGATATCTTCTATACTCTATCTTTCTACCTTACAACATTGAGGACAATGTCTCGTTTTGGTTGGGGGGAGAGGGTAGTAGTTGATAAAAAAAAAATTGTTTTTCATTTCATAAAGCATGTGCATAATTGTTGTTACTAGGATGGCAGAGTAAAGGAGTTCTTTTGTTAAAGTGACTCTTGAGACGCATCTTAGTAACCATTCTTAACAAGGTCTATTATAATACTTCCTGAAATATTCAGGTTTACAAACTCTCGTATTGTTACCACTTAATTCTGCTCATATACTTATTTAACATGTATTCTTAAACCTTAATTTACACACACACACACTTTAACATATGATTGTGGGTTGCATATTGGATTATTACATTATTTATGTTCTTTTGTTAAAGGTAACAACTAAGGGAAAGGGATTGTATATAATGAAGAAAAAAAAACATGAAAAAAAATGAAAACAAAAAGAAAAAAAAGAGAAAAAAAATAAAAAAAAATGATGATAATAAAAATATAGATAAGTTTGGTTTCGTAGCCTCCCTAACCTAAGCAATTAAGCCCGAAGGGGTGTTTTAACACCTAATACCCTAAAGTCAACTGACTTGGGAGCTATTGGCCCAACGCTTGTTACATGGGTTGAGGAGAAAAGCTTAAGGGAATCAAACATTGCACTATCTACATATCAGTATCTGCGACCCGAGTTACTAAGCTCGTAGGAGTGTCTTAACACCTAATGCCCTAAGACCAACTGGTTTGGGAGTCATTAGCTGAAAGCTCGTTACATGGGTTAAAGATGCATGATGTTTTTAAATTATATGTATATAGAGTTAAAAAAAAAGCAAAAAAAAAAGAAAAAAAAGACAAAAATAATAATCCCAACCCAATGAAGTTAACCTTAAACATTAGAACAAAAATTTTGTTTTCTTCCAAGAAAAGCCCTATAATTATGTGTTGATACATTAACCACAAAAAAAAAAGGTTTATTAATATCTTGTTAAGAGGTATTGAGCAGATATATAAATTTAATGAGAGTTTGTTTATCTGGATGGATTAATGGAAGTTAAATGATGAATACCTTGCTTTGTAAAATTTGCAAATTGTTTTAACGCTTTGATTACTAGGGACTAGTAATAAGTTGGTTGGGGGGTGTGATTAGTACTTAAAAGTGCATTTTTATCATGGTTTTATATCATCATTTTGCACTTGAAGTATCAATAACTCCTTAACTAAAATATTTTTTATAATAATATATCTAATAATATAAGATACCTATAATTTATGGTAAATGTCTATTTTTAATGCAGGCCTATCACATAAATGAAAGGATTGATTGATGACTTGAAGAACTTAAATTGCAAGGATAAAGAGATGGTCAAACTTAGAAAAGAGATGTCGGTGCAATCCAAACTGGAATACTGTTCGGTAATTGGGTCATATCTAGATCTATATATCTCAGATTTAGGTCTAATTTATATGGATGGAAAGGTAAGACATAGGCCTACAACTTTCATATGGAGCCCAAGATCTAAAAAGGCTATTATCAAGTCCAAATTGTAGCAACAACAAAGAAGCCCGAATCTGTCTTCCAGCCCGATCACTGTTCGGTATTTTGGCTATATCTGGAGTTCTAGAAGTCCAAATGAGCTGAATTGTTTACACACGAAAGCTGAGACAATTGCCTACAACTTTCTTGTTTGCAACTGGCTCCAATTTTGAAGTTATCAATGACGTTTTGGGCAGACAAGTGAAGATAAGGATTGTCACCAAGTCAAAAGTTGGCCACCCACCTATCAATTAGTCATCAAATCAATAGTTCCCAATTTTGGCCTATAAAAGGAGGCATTTGCCATGCATTTAGGCATCTTGGTTTCCAGATCAAGATCATGCTCTTCCTTTCTCTCTTTGTATTTTTTGTAATGTTTATGCTTTGCTTTCATTAATATTAAGTTTATGCCTTTCATTTCCTTTCCTGTACTTAGTTAACTTTTATGTTCTTATTTTGTTTATCTATTTTGCTTTCTTTCATTATGTCTAGCTAAGTTAGTCATGTCAAGGTGAAAAGGTTACACTAATGGTGTAAGAATAAGTATAATGTAAACTTAATATGGACTTTAATGTTTGATACTAACATGTTTTATATTTGTTATCTTGTTCACTCTTTAATACTTTGCTTGTTAAATGACTAATCTTGATTTATGTTGTATAACACTTGGTACAACAAATGCTTGGCACTTTCATAGCCCATAATGTATGGTATAACCGACACCTAAGCTATGAAAGGAACTTGATTTGTTGTTAACATAAGTTATAATCATGAATGCTTGACGAGATTTACAAGTATTAGCATTAATTGAATAAGATGACTAATGTAATCATGTTAACAATATATAATCTGATTGGAACCTCCTTTGTGTGTGGTTTCCAATTCAATAATAAGAGTTTATACTATACTTGTTTGATATACCATTAGTGGAACCTCTAACCTTGACATTTGTTATTATTATTGTTTAATCCTTACATTAATTTTCCATCTCCAAGTTCTCATCATCTTCTTCTTCTTCTCTTTCTTTATTATTATTATTATTACTACTACTACTACTACTATTATTAGTATTATTATTAGTATTATTAGTTTTATTATTAGTATTATTAGTATTACTATTATTATTATTATTATTATTATTATTATTGTTGTTGTTGTTGTTGTTGTTATTATTGTTGTTGTTGTTGTTATTGTTATTGTTATTGTTGTTATATTATTGTTATTTATAATTTGTACAAATAACCTCGTTGTGATTCGACCCTGGTCTTGCTGGGTTATTTATTACTTCGACACTCCTGCACTTGGGAGAAGACATCAATCTTTTAGTCGTGTCAATATGCATCTACACTTGATCTCTACAGGTACTCTTGATAAGAAGGCTATCACAATTACTTTGGAGATGGTAAATGGAAGCTCTCTAGAAATTTCTTAATTGTTACTAAAGAGAAGAAGATGGTCTCTACATGTCATAAGCCAAGGTGATCAAAGGAGAGTGAATGCAATTAAAGATTGCTCTACTGATTTATGACATAAATGGTTTAGACATTTGAGTGAGAAAGGCCTTTGCATCCTTGCTAAAAAGAACTACCTTCCATTAAAAGGTATGAACTTGAACATATGTACTTATTGTTTAGTTGGTAAATAACACAAAGTTGTGTTTCAAAGATCACTTTCATATAGAAGATCACATGTTCTTGATTTAGTTCATACTAATATTTGCTATGTGATTGACAAGTCTCTTAGGGGTGCATTATACTTTGTTAGTTTCATTGATG
This sequence comes from Populus euphratica, assembly GCF_000495115.2. Classification (NCBI taxonomy): domain Eukaryota; kingdom Viridiplantae; phylum Streptophyta; class Magnoliopsida; order Malpighiales; family Salicaceae; genus Populus; species Populus euphratica. Next base: position 8,746 of record NW_011503720.1, read on the forward strand.
ATCACTTTAGAAAAATTTGGGCTACTTGTTTGAAATCCAAAGATCAAGTGCTTGATATCTTTAAGGATTTTCATGCCAAAGTTGAAAAAGAAACTGGTAGAAAGCTGAAATGTATTCAAGCTGACAATGGTGAT
>NW_011503826.1:0-8398 GCF_000495115.2 Populus euphratica
TGCAGGAGTGTCGAAGTAATAAATAACCCAGCAAGACCGGGGTCGAACCACAGGGAGGTTAATTGTACAAATTATAAATAACAAATTATAAACAACAATAATAGCAATAACAACAATAACTATAATAATAATAGTAGTAGTAGTAGTAGTAGTAGTAGTAATAATAATAGTATTAGTAGTACTAATAATAATAATAATAATAATAATACTAATAGTAATAATAATAATAATAATAATAAAGAAAGAGAAGAAGAAGAAGAAGATGATGATGATGATGAGAACTTTTATATGGAAAATTAACGTAAGGATTAAATAATAATAACAAGCAATGTCAAGGTTAGAGGATCCACTAATGGTATGTCAAACAAGTATAGTATAAACTCTTATTTTTCAATCGGAAACCACACATAAAGGAGGTTCCAATTAGATTTTAGATTGTTAACATGATTACATTAGTCATCTTATTCGATTAATGCTAGTACTTGTAAATCTCGTCAAGCATTCATGATTATAACTTATGTTAACAACAAATCAAGTTCCTTTCATAGCTCAGGTGTCGATTATACCATACAAAATCAAGTTCCTTTCATAGCTCAGGTGTCGGTTATACCATACATTATGGGCTATGAAAGTGCCAAGCATTTGTTGTACCAAGTGTTATACAACATAAATCAAGATTAGTCATTTAACAAGCAAAGTATTAAAGAGTTAACAAGTTGATAAATAGAAAACATGTTAGTATCAAACATTAAAGTCTATATTGAGTTTACACTATACTTATTCTTACACCATTAGTGTAACCTTTTCACCTTGACATAATAAACTTAGGTAGACATAATGAAAGAAAGAAAAATAAATAAACAAAATAAGAACATGAATAAGATTAAAGTTAACTAAGTAAATGCAAGGAAATGAAAGGCATAAACTTGATATTAATGAAAGGAAAGCATAAGCATTACAAAAAATACAAAGAGAGAAAGCAAGAGCATGATCTTGATCTGAACACCAAGATGCCTAAATGCATGGCAAATGCCTCCTTTTATAGGCCAAAATTGGGAACTATTGATTTGATGACTAATTGATGAGTGGGTGGCCAACTCTTGACTTGGTGGCAATCCTTATCTTCTCTTGTTTGCCCAAAGCGTCATTGATAACGTCAAAACTGAAGCCACTTGAAAACATGAAAGTTGTAGACAATTGTCTCAGCTTCTGTGTGTAAAAACTTCAGCTCATTTGGACTTCTAGAACTCCAGATATAGCCAAAATACTGAACAGTGCTCGGGTTGGAGGACAACTTCGGGCTTCTTTGTTGTTGCTATAATTTGGACTTGAAAATGGCCTTTTTAGATCTTGGGCTCCATATGAAAGTTGTAGGCCTATGTCTTACCTTTCCATCCATATAAAGTAGACCTAAATATGAGATCTATAGCTCCAGATATGACCCAATTACTGAATAGTGTTCCGGTTTAGATTGCACCGACATCTCTTTTCTAATTTTGGTCATCTCTTTGCCCTTGCAATTTAAGTTCTTAAAGTCATCAATCAATCCTTTCATTTATGTGATAGGCCTGCATTTAAAATGAACATTTATCACAAATTAAAGGTATCTTATATTATTAGATATATTATTATAAAACATGCTTTAGTTAAGGAGTTATTGATACTTCCAGTGCAAAATGATGATATAAAACCATGATAAAAATGCACTTTTAAGTACCAATCACACCCCCCAACCAGCTTATTACTAGTCCCTAGTAATCAAAGCGTTAAAATAGAAAAACAATTTGCAAATTCCACAAAGCAAGGTATTCATCATTTAACTTCCATTAATCTATCCAGATAAACAAACTCTCGTTAAATTTATATACCTGCTCAATACCTCTTAACAAGATATTCATAAACCTTTCTTTTGTGCTCAATGTATCAACACATAATTATGGGGCTTTTCTTGAAAGAAAACAACATTTTTGTTCTAATGTTTAAGGTTAACTTCCTTGGGTTGGGATTATTATTTTTGTCTTTTTTTTTTTAAATATATATACATATAATTTAAAAAACACCATGCATCTTTAATCCATGTAACGAGCTTTCGGCTAATGACTCCCAGACCAGTTGGTCTTAGGGCATTAGATGTTAAGACACCCCTACGAGCTTAGTAACTCGGGTCGCAGATACTGATATGTAGATAGTGCAATTTTTGATTTCCTTAAGCTTTTCTCCTCAACCCATGTAACAAGCGTTGGACCAATAACTCCCAAGTCAGTTGACTTTAGGGTATTAGGTGTTAAAACACCCCTTCAGACTTAATTGCTTAGGTTAGGGAGGCTATGAAACCAAACTTATCTACATTTTTATTATTATCATTTTTTTTCTTTTTTTTTCTTTTTTTTTTAATTATATACAATCCCTTTCCCTTAGTTGTTACCTTTAACAAAAGAACATAAATAATGTAATAATCCAATGTGCAACCCACAATCATATGTTAAAGTGTGTGTGTGAAAATTAAGGTTTAAGAATACATGTTAAATGAGTATATGAGCATAATTAAGTGATAATAATGCGAGAGTTTGTAAATTTGAATATTTCAAGAAGTATTATAATAGACCTTGTTAAGAATGGTTACTAAGATGCGTCTCAAGAGTCACTTTAACAAAAGAGCTCCTTTACTCTGCCATTCTAGTAACAACAATTATGCACATGCTTTATGAAATGAAAAACAATTTTTTTTTATCAACTACTACCCTCTCCCCCCAACCAAAATGAGACATTGTCCTCAATGTTCTAAGGTAGAAAGATAGAGTATAGAAGATATCACCTGAAATAACAAACACTAACAAACCTGAAACACACTAAAACAAAAATAAGAAATAACAAAACACAATAATAAAACCAAAAGACACAAAAATTCACAAATGAAGGCTCAACCAATCTAAGCTTTTTACAGCTTTCCTTAGTTGACCAATTTATGCGACTCATGGAGGGATCAATTACAGGAATGAAGGATTGTAGTTGGTCAATTAATTGTTCAGCAGTAGCAGCAGAGATTATGATTTGTCGTGCAGAAGATGTTAGAAATTCCTGTTCCACAGCATGATCAAGAAAAGACAACAACTTATCATAATAACCATTAACATTTAACAAACCTATGGGTTTATGGTGAATGTGCAGTTGAGCCCAAGAGGAAATATGAAAGATCTCTTCCAATATACCTAGACCACCTGGTAAAGCAATGAAGGCATCAACATGGTTAAACATTGCATTCATTCGAGCTGACATTGTGGAGTGATTAGTACTTAAAAGTGCATTTTTATCATGGTTTTATATCATCATTTTGCACTTGAAATATCAATAACTCCTTAACTAAAATATGTTTTACAATAATGTATCTAATAATATAAGATACCTATAATTTGTGGTAAATGTCTATTTTTAATGCAGGCCTATCACATAAATGAAAGGATTGATTGATGACTTGAAGAACTTAAATTGCAAGGATAAAGAGATGGCCAAACTTAGAAAAGAGATGTCGGTGCAATCCAAACCGGAACACTATTCGGTAATTGGGTCATATCTAGAGCTATATATCTCAGATTTAGGTCCAATTTATATGGATGGAAAGGTGTAATTGGGTTATATCTGGAGCTACAGATCTCAGATTTAGGTCCAATTTATATGGATGGAAAGGTAAGACATAGGCCTACAACTTTCATATGGAGCCCAAGATCTAAAAAGGCTATTATCAAGTCCAAATTGTAGCAACAACAAAGAAGCCCGAATCTGTCTTCCAGCCCGAGCACTGTTCGGTATTTTGGCCATATCTGGAGTTCTAGAAGTCCAAATGAGCTGAATTGTTTACACAAGAAAGCTGAGACAATTGCCTACAACTTTCATGTTTACAACTGGCTCCAATTTTGACGTTATCAATGACGTTTTGGGCAGACAAGAGAAGATAAAGATTGTCACCTGGGCAGAAAAGAGAAGATAAGGATTATCACCAGGTCAAAAGTTGGCCACCCACTTATCAATTAGTCATCAAATCAATAGTTCCCAATTTTGGCCTATAAAAGGAGGCATTTGCCATGCATTTAGGCATCTTGGTTTCCAGATCAAGATCATGCTCTTCCTTTCTCTCTTTGTATTTTTTGTAATGTTTATGCTTTGCTTTCATTAATATCAAGTTTATGCCTTTCATTTCCTTTCCTTTACTTAGTTAACTTTTATGTTCTTATTTTGTTTATCTATTTTGCTTTCTTTCATTATGTCTAGCTAAGTTAGTTATGTCAAGGTGAAAAGGTTACACTAATGGTGTACATTATGTCTAGCTAAGTTAATTATGTCAAGGTGAAAAGGTTACACTAATGGTGGAAGAATAAGTATAGTGTAAACTTAATATGGACTTTAATGTTTGATACTAACATGTTTTCTATTTGTTATCTTGTTCACTCTTTAATACTTTGCTTGTTAAATGACTAATCTTGATTTATGTTGTATAACACTTGGTACAACAAATGCTTGGTACTTTCATAGCCCATAATGTATGGTATAACCGACACCTCAGCTATGAAAGGAACTTGATTTGTTGTTAACATAAGTTATAATCATGAATGCTTGACGAGATTTACAAGTATTAGCATTAATTGAATAAGATGACTAATGTAATCATGTTAACAATATATAATCTGATTGGAACCTCCTTTGTGTGTGGTTTCCAATTCAATAATGAGAGTTTATACTATACATGTTTGATATACCATTAGTGGAACCTCTAACCTTGACATTTGTTATTATTATTGTTTAATCCTTACATTAATTTTTCATCTCCAAGTTCTCATCATCTTCTTCTTCTTCTTCTCTTTCTTTATTATTATTATTATTATTCTTATTACTATTATTATTATTACTACTACTACTACTACTATTATTATTATTATTATTATTATTATTAGTATTATTAGTATTACTATTATTATTATTATTATTATTATTGTTATTATTATTGTTGTTATTATTATTGTTGTTGTTATTATTGTTATTGTTGTATTATTGTTATTTATAATTTGTACAATTAACCTTCCTGTGGTTCGACCCCGGTCTTGTCGGGTTATTTATTACTTCGACACTCCTGCACTTGGGAGAAGACATCAATCTTTTCGTTGTGTCAAGTTTTTGGCGCCGTTGCCGGGGAGGTAAGTCCTTGTATAAATTATAATATTTATTTTATTTTCTCTTTTCACTTTTCTTGTATATAACTTTATTTGTTTTGTTTTGTTTCTTCTTCTTTTGTTTTCTTCTTCTTTTTATTCTGTTCCTACACGTGCATAAGAGTGTGGTCACGTACATCAAGTGGTAGACTTTATAGGGTATCCTCATCATTTTCAGAAAATATGGCCGAAGAAGATAATCAATCACTTCATAATGAAAATAATGAGAATAACCGTCCTAGAACACTTAGAGACCACATGAATCCCACAAGAACAAGTGCACCATCATGCATAGTTTTTCCTCCCGATGCATCTCATTTTAATTTTAAAGCAGGTATTATTCAACTTTTACCTTCTTTTCATGGTTTAGAATTGGAAAATCCATACTTGCATTTAAGGGAATTTGAGGAGGTCTGCAACACATATAATAATTTAAATTGTAGCATGAATACCATCAGATTAAAGCTTTTTCCTTTTTCATTAAAAGATAAAGCTAAAACATGGCTACAAAATTTGAGACCAGGATCCATTCATGCTTGGGATGAAATGCAACAACAATTTTTAAAGAAGTTTTTCCCATCTCACAGAACAAACTCTTTCAAGAGACAAATCACTACTTTCACTCAAAAACCAGGAGAAACATTTTACCAATGTTGGGATAGGTATCGAGACTTGCTTAGTACTTGCCCTCATCATGGTTTTGAAACATGGAGATTGGTTTCACATTTCTATGAAGGGTTAACACCTAAAGATAGGCAAATGGTTGAATTGATGTGCAATGGAACTTTTGAAGATAAAGACCCTGATGAAGCAATGGAGTACTTAGACTTGTTAGCTGAAAATGCTCAAAATTGGGACACTGCGGGTACTTATGAGGCACCGAGTAAAACTCAACCTCATATATCTAGTGGAGGTATGTACAACCTTAGGGAAGATCATGACCTTCAAGCCAAGTTTGCATCGTTAGCTAGAAAAGTCGAGGCACTAGAATTGAAAAAGAGTGGTCAATTAAAATCTGTTGAAAACATTGTGTGTCAAATCTGTGAAACAAATGAACACTCAACCAATGATTGTCCAACCTTGCCTTCTTTTAAGGAATGTCTCCATGAACAAGCTCATGCTTTAAACACTTTCCAAAGGCCCAACCACAACCCATACTCCCAAACATACAATCCTGGTTGGAGAAATCACCCAAATTTTAGTTGGAAGAGTGAGAACAACAATGCACAAACTTCACAACCACAGTTTCAAGCACACCATAATTTCCAAAATTATCATGGATATGCACCTCCTTATGCTCCACCTCCTAGAAGAAATCTTGAGGAAACATTGCATGCATTCATTGAAAAGCAAGAGACAATCAATACTCAACTTGCTCAAAACATGACAGATTTTAAAGATACTCTTGCTAAATTAACATCTGCTCTCAGTTTCCAAGAGAAAGGTAAGTTTCCATCTCAACCACAACAAAATCCTAAGGGGCAATACAATGCAAATGCAAGTAGTTCCAGAAGCCAACACATGGATTAAGTCAAATCAGTCACTACTCTACGCAGTGGTAAGGTTATTGAACAACCCTCTCTTGAACCTTATGAGAAAGATGATGAGTCATTTTCTAAGGGAAAGGAAGGGGTTGAATCTGAAAATTGCAAAGAAACGACTGATTCTCCGCTAGCACTTCCATTTTCTCATGCCATGACCAATCAGGAAGAAATCGAGGATGAAAAAGGCATCGAAAAGGTTGATGTGAATCTTTTATCAAAAGTGACAACAGATTCAACACCCGACATCACACCAATCGATGATTACTTTCCTGATGAATCTCTACTTTCTCTTAATTCAATGCCTTGGTTTGCTAAAAATATCAATTTTCTTGCTTCAGGATTTTTGCCAACTCATTGGAGTATTGAAGACAAAAGAAAATTTTTGAGCAACGAGCAAAATTTTTATTGGTAAAAGAAAATTTTTGAGCAACAAGCAAAATTTTTATTGGGATGACCCTTACTTATTCAATTATTGTCCTGATCAAATATTTCAAAAATGCATTCTCGACAATGAGGTAAGTAATTTCATTAAATTTTGTTACTCTAAGGCATGTGGGGATCATTTCTCATCAAAAAAGAGGATTGTAGAAATCTTACAAAGTGAATTTTACTGGCCCATCATATTCAAGGAGTCAGATGCATTCCGCAAAAACTGTGAAAATTGTCAGAAGGTGGGATTTATTTCAAAACACAGAGAGTCTTTAGATAATCTTCTATTGACTCTTAAGTCTCATCATAGTCGAGATAAGCATCGTGCAATTCATGACTTATGAACCCATTTTCCGCAAAAACTGTGAAAATTGTCAAAAGGTGGGATTTATTTCAAAACACAGAGAGTCTTTAGATAATCTTCTATTGACTCTTAAGTCTCATCATAGTCGAGATAAGCATCGTGTAATTCATGACTTATGAACCCATTTTCATAAAGAACATACTTGACTTAGTCTTAGGAATCTGACTAAAAAAGACCCTGTTTGCCAGTTTTTAAGAAAACTAGATGGGAAGCCTATCCCCGACCCATTGAGGGCGTTTAAGCTGTTCTTGGACGTAAAACCAAGGGAAGATGTGAGCCACATTCACAACTGCGATTTGAATTTTTTTTTGTTTGTAAAAACTTGTGTCTTTTGGTTTTATTCTTGTGTTTTGTTATTTCTTATTTTTGTTTTAGTGTGTTTCAGGTTTTGTCAGTGTTCGTTATTTCAGGTGATATCTTCTATACTCTATCTTTCTACCTTAGAACATTGAGGACAATGTCTCTTTTTGGTTGGGGGGAGAGGGTAGTAGTTGATAAAAAAAAATTGTTTTTCATTTCATAAAGCATGTGCATAATTGTTGTTAGTAGGATGGCAGAGTAAAGGAGTTCTTTTGTTAAAGTGACTCTTGAGACGCATCTTAGTAATCATTCTTAACAAGGTCTATTATAATACTTCCTGAAATATTCAGGTTTACAAACTCTCGTATTGTTACCACTTAATTCTGCTCATATACTTATTTAACATGTATTCTTAAACCTTAATTTACACACACACACTTTAACATATTTTAAACCTTAACTTACACACACACACTTTAACATATGATTGTGGGTTGCATATTGGATTATTACATTATTTATGTTCTTTTGTTAAAGGTAACAACTAAGGGAAAGGGATT
>NW_011503717.1:0-499 GCF_000495115.2 Populus euphratica
CTTTTTTCTAAGTTTGGCTATCTCTTTGTTCTTTCAATTTCAGTTCTTAAACTCATCAATCAATCCTTTCATTTATGTGATATACCTGTATTTAAAATGAACATTTACTATAAATTAAAGGTATCTTACATTATTAGATAGGTTATTATAAAACATGCTTTAGTTAAGGAGTTATTGATACTTCAAGTGCAAAATGATGATATGAAACCTTGATAGAAAATACACTTTTAAGTACTAATCACACCTCCCAACCAACTTGTTACTACTCCCTAGTAATCAAAGCGTTAGAATAGAAAAATAATTTATATATCTGCTCAATAAATCTTAAATAAAATATTAATAAACCTTTTTTTTTGTGTGCTTAATATATCAACACATAGTTATGAGGTTTTACTTGGAAGAAAACAAAATTTTTATTCTAATGTTTAAGGTTAAATTTCTTGGGTTAAGATTTTATTTTTTTATTTTATATATATATATATATATATATATATATATA
>NW_011503717.1:1601-2052 GCF_000495115.2 Populus euphratica
AGAGTTTGTAAACCTGAATATTTCAAGAAGTATTATGATAGACCTTGTTATGAATATTGCAAATAACCATTGAAAAATATTTGCTAATATACGTCTTAAGAGTCAATAAAATTCCTCCTTACTCAACCATCTTAGTAACAATATTTTTGTAAATAGTTTATGAAATAAAAAATATAGTTAGTTTTTTTTTTAATATCAACTATTATTCTCTCCCCCCAACCAAAATGAGACATTGCCCTCAATGTTCTAAGGTAGAAAGATAGAGTATATAAGACATTACCTGAAACAACGACTATTGACAAACTTGAAACACACTTAAACAAATATAAAAAACAACAAAACATAAATATTATACTATTAATAAAACTAAGACACTAGTTTTTACAAACTAAGACTCAAATTATAGTTATGATTGTAGCTCATATCTTCCCTTGGTTTTACGTCCAAGAAC
>NW_011503717.1:2139-5482 GCF_000495115.2 Populus euphratica
CTTTTTTAGTCAGATTCCCATGACTAAGTCGATCACGTTCTTTATGGAAAAAGGGGTCATAAATCATGAGATGCATAATGCACATCTCCACCATAATATGTCTCAAAAATCAATAAAAGATTATATAAAGATTCCTTATATTTTAAAATGAATCCTAGCTTTTGACAATTTTCACAAGTTTTGCAAAATGCATGTGAGTCCTTAAACATAATAGGCCAATAAAATCTATTTTGAAAGATTTTTGTAGCTGTTTTTTTGACAAGAAATAACTCCCACATGCTTTAGAATGACAAAGTTTAATGACATTACTTACCTCATTGTGAGGAATGAATTCTTGAAATATTTGATCAGGACAATATTTGAATAAGTAAGGGTCATCCTAATAAAATTTTTGCACATCACTCAAATTTCTTTTTCTTGGGTACTCTAAGGAGCTAGCAAATCTCTTGAAGCAAGAAAAATGTTATTTTTATCATACCAAGGCATTGGACTAAGAGAAAGTAAGGATTTATTAGGAAAGTAATCATCGATTGGTGTGATGTTGGATGTCGATTATATTGTCACTCTTGACAAAAGATCTGTATCAATATTTTCGATGTCCTTTTCATCCATGATTTATTCCTAAGAATAAATCATTTGCAAATCTTCAGATTCATCCAACTCATTTTTACTTAAAGTAGATTCAAGTTGATCATAAACTAATTGTTAATATGATTTATTTCTTGTAAATCATTATCATCTCCAGATTGCTTGCAAATGTTGAAAATATTCATCTCCAATGTCATGTTTCCAAATGATAGCTTCATCAGTCCATTCCTACAATTAATCAATGCGTTAGAGGTTGCAAGAAACGGACGTCCTAAAATAACAGGAAATGAATTACATGCTTCAACAGGTTCTGTGTCCAAGACAATAAAATCCACAGGATAAATGAATTTATCGACTTGTACTAACACATCTTCAATTATTCCTCTAGGCACTTTTACAGATCTATCGGCAAGTAAAAGAGATATAGAAGTTGGTTTTAACTCACCTAGATTGAGACTCTGAAAAACTGAATATGGAAGTAAATTCACACTAGCACCAAGATCAAGTAAGGCTCTTTCAATTTTATGCTCTCCAATAAAGCAAGAAATTGTAGGACAACCAGGGTCTTTATATTTCAAAGCATTATTATTCTGAAGAATAGCACTTACTTGTTCGGCTAGAAAGGCTTTCTTTTTCACATTCAGTTTCCTCTTCACAGTGCATAGATCTTTCAAAAATTTAGCATAGGAAGGAACCTGTTTAATAGCATCCAGCAAAGGTATATTGATCCTTACCTGTTTGAAAATTTCATAAATTTCAGAATTGTGATTGACTTTCCTTTGTTTGGTCATGGCTTGAGGAAATGGAAGTGCTGGCGGTGAATCAGTCGTTTCTTTGCAATTTTCAGATTCAACCCCTTCCTTACCCTCAAAGATTGATTCATCATCTTTCTCATAAGGTTCAAGAGAGGGTTTTTCAATAACCTTACCACTGCGCAGAGTAGTGACTGATTTGACTTGATCCATGTGTTGGCTTCCGGAACTACTTGCATTTGCATTGTATTGCCCTTTGGGATTTTGTTGTGTTTGAGATGGAAACTTACCTTTCTCTTGGAAACTGAGAGCAGATGTTAATTTTGCAAGAGTATCTTTAAAATCTGTCATGTTTTGAGCAAGTTGAGTATTGATTGTCTCTTGCTTTTCAATGAATGCATGCAATGTTTCCTCAAGATTTCTTCTAGGAGGTGGAGCATAAGGAGGTGCATATCCATGAGAATTTTGGAAATTATGGTGTGCTTGAAACGGTGGTTGTGAAGTTTGTGCATTGTCACTCTTCCAACTGAAATTTGGGTGATTCCTCCAACCAGGGTTGTATGTTTGGGAGTATGGGTTGTGGTTGGCCCTTTGAAAACTGTTTAAAGCATGGGCTTGTTCATGGAGACATTCTTTAAAAGAAGGCAAGGTTGGACAATCGTTGGTTGAGTGTTCATTTGTTTCACAGATTTGACACACAATGTTTTCAACAGATTTTAATTGACCACTCTTTTTCAATTCTAGTGCCTCGACTTTTCTAGCTAAAGATGCAAACTTGGCTTGAAGGTCATGATCTTCCCTAAGGTTGTACATACCTCCACTAGATGTATGAGGTTGAGTTTTACTCGGTGCCTCACAAGTACCCGCGGTGTCCCAATTTTGAGCATTTTCAGCTAACAAGTCTAAGTACTCCATTGCTTCATCAGGGTCTTTATCTTCAAAAGTTCCATTGCACATCAATTCAACCATTTGCCTATCTTTAGGTGTTAACCCTTCATAGAAATGTGAAACCAATCTCCATGTTTCAAAACCATGATGAGGGCAAGTACTAAGCAAGTCTCGATACCTATCCCAACATTGGTAAAATGTTTCTCCTGGTTTTTGAGTGAAAGTGGTGATTTGTCTCTTGAAAGAGTTTGTTCTATGAGATGGAAAAAACTTCTTTAAAAACTGTTGTTGCATTTCATCCCAAGCACGAATGGATCCTGGTCTTAAATTTTGTAGCCATGTTTTAGCTTTATCTTTTAATGAAAAAGGAAAAAGCTTTAATCTAATGGTGTTCATGCTACAATTTAAATTATTATATGTGTTGCAGACCTCCTCAAATTCCCTTAAATGCAAGTATGGATTTTCCAATTCCAAACCATGAAAAGAAGGTAAAAGTTGAATAATACCTGGTTTAAAATTAAAATGAGATGCATCAGGAGGAAAAACTATGCATGATGGTGCACTTGTTCTTGTGGGATTCATGTGGTCTCTAAGTGTTCTAGCACGGTTATTCTCATTATTCTCATTATGAAGTGATTGATTATCTTCTTCGGCCATATTTTCTGAAAATGATGAGGATACCCTACAAAGTCTACCACTTGATGTACGTGACCACACTCTCATGCACGTGTAGGAATAAAATAAAAAGAAGAACAAGAAAGCAAAAGAAGGAGGAAGAAAACAAAATAAAAAGAAACAAAAGAAAAGAAACAAAGTTATATACAAGAAAAGTGAAAAGAGAAAATAAAATAAATACTATAATTTATACAAGAACTTACCTCCCCGGCAACGGCGCCAAAAACTTGACACGACTAAAAGATTGATGTCTTCTCCCAAGTGCAGGAGTGTCGAAGTAATAAATAACCCGGCAAGACCGGGGTCGAACCACAGGGAGGTTAATTGTACAAATTATAAACAACAATTATAAAACAACAATAACAACAACAACAATAGTAATAATAATAATAATAATAATAATAATAATAATAGTAGTAGTAGTAGTAGTAGTAGTAGTA
>NW_011503717.1:6545-8756 GCF_000495115.2 Populus euphratica
TTCTCATGCACGTATAGGTATAGAATAAAAGGAAGAAGAAAATAAAAGAAGAAGAAACAAGCAAAAAGAAACAATGTTATATACAAGAACTTACCTCCCTAGCAACGACGCTAAAAACTTGACATGACCAAAAGATTGATTTCTTCTTCCAAATATAGGAGTGTCGAAGTAATAAATAACCCGGCAAGACCGGGGTCGAACCACAGGGATAGTAGTAGTAGTAGTAGTAGTAGTAGTAGTAGTAGTAGTAGTAGTAGTAGTAGTAGTAGTAGTAGTAGTAGTAGTAGTAGTAGTAGTAGTAGTAGTAGTAGTAGTAGTAATATTAGTAGTACTAATAATAATAATAGTAATAGTAATAATAATAAAGAAAAAGAAGGAGAAGAAGAAGAAGAAGATGAGAACTTTGAGATGGAATATTAATGTAACGATTAAACAATGATAATAACAAATGTCAAGGTTAGAGGTTCCACTAATGGTATGTCAAACAAGTATAGTATAAACTCTTATTATTGAATTGGAAACCACACACAAAGCAGGTGTCGGTTAGATTATAAATTGTTAACATGATTGCATTAGTTATCTTATTCGATTAATGCTAATACTTGTAAATGTCGTTAGACATTCATGATTATAACTTATGTTAACAACAAATCAAGTTCCTTTCATAGCTCAGGTGTCGGTTATACCATATAGTATGAGCTATGAAGGTGCCAAGCATTTTTTATGCCAAGTGTTATACAACATGAATCTAGATTAGTCATTTAATAAGCAAAGTATTAAAGAGTGAACAAGATAACAAATATAAAACATGTTAGTATCAAACATTAAAGTCCATATTAAGTTTACATTATACTTATTCTCACACCATTAGTGTAACCTTTTCACCTTGACATAACTAACTTAGCTAGACATAATGAAAGAAAGCAAAATAGATAAACAAAATAAGAACATAAAAGTTAACTAAGTAAAGGAAAGGAAATGAAAGGCATAAACTTAATATTAATGAAAGCAAAGCATAAAAAATACAAAGAGAGAAAGGAAGAGCATGATCTTGATCTGGAAACCAAGATGCCTAAATGCATGGAAAATGCCTCCTTTTATAGGCCAAAATTGGGAACTATTGATTTGATGACTAATTGATAAGTGGGTGACCAACTTTTGACTTGGTGACAATCCTTATCTTCTCTTGTCTGCCCAAAACGTCATTGATAACGTCAAAACTGGAGCCAGTTGCAAACATGAAAGTTGTAGGCAATTGTCTCAGCTTTCTTAATTATTGCTAACGCAGAATTGGAACCACTTGAAAACATAAAAGTTGTAAAAAATTATCCCAGCTTTGTATAAATAAAAAGGAGGTTATTTGGACTTTTAGAACTCCAGATATAGCCAAAATACCGAACAGTGCTCGGGCTGGAAGACAGATTCGGGCTTCTTTGTTGTTGCTACAATTTGGACTTGATAATGGCCTTATTAAATCCTGAGCTCTATATGAAAGTTGTAGGCCTATGTCTTACCTTTCCATCCATATAAATTGGACCTAAATCTGAGATATATAGCTCTAGATATGACCCAATTACCGAACAGTGTTCCAGTTTGGATTGCACCGACATCTCTTTTCTAAGTTTGGCCATCTCTTTATCCTTGCAATTTAAGTTCTTCAAGTCATCAATCAATCCTTTCATTTATGTGATAGACCTGCATTAAAAATAGACATTTACCACAAATTATAGGTATCTTATATTATTAGATACATTATTATAAAACATATTTTAGTTAAGGAGTTATTGATACTTCAAGTGCAAAATGATGATATAAAACCATGATAAAAATGCACTTTTAAGTACTAATCACACCCCCCAACCAGCTTATTACTAGTCCCTAGTAATCAAAGCGTAAAATAGAAAAACAATTTGTATATTCCACAAAGCAAGGTATTCATCATTTAACTTCCATTAGTCTATCCAGATAAAAAATCAACCTTACTCATAAAAGTTCCAGGAAATTATCTCAGCTTTCTAAGAAAAAAAAATTGAGGTCATTTGGACTTCTAGAACTTGAGATATGGGCTAAACACTACATAGTATCTAGGCTGCAGGACAAATTTAAACTTTTACATTATTGGTAAGATTTGGACTTCCAAATAGCAGAATTGAGTCTTGCCTTCCCATGAAAGTTTTAGGTCTATGTCTTAGCTTTCCATCCATATAAATT
>NW_011503717.1:8820-8896 GCF_000495115.2 Populus euphratica
CATCTACTCTCTTGGAAACTGAGAGTAGATGTCAATTTTGCAAGAGTATCTTTAAAATCTGTTATGTTTTGAGCAA
>NW_011503793.1:0-8555 GCF_000495115.2 Populus euphratica
AATCTAGAATCACTGGACATCTCCAACTGGAGAGCCAACCAAAAAAAAAAAAAAACTATTCTTTTAGCTTTTCTCCCATTATCTTACAGCCCACTGAAAGAGCCAAATAAAAAGTTAAAATAACGTTTATATATATAAAAAAAACAACTCCGACAAAATACTAAAAAAGATTATCTAAATGTTTATTCTTTTTCTCTCGATAGCTTCTCTAAAAAAATAAAAAAAAATGCTAATATTAAAATATAAATAGATCATTAAAAATTGCAATTTTAGCCATGAGAAATAAATATATTAAATCAAAAATATTAATTTTATGCACGAGAAATAAATTAAATAAATTCCCCGCACGAAATATTAAATAAATATAACATCAGACGAATAAACGTGGCGGCGATGCATGTATCTCTAGATTCGGCGGAGCAAGCCCGCCGAAGGGGGGGTTTCGAGAATGGAAAACGACCGGGAAAAGGCAAATGAATCCAGCCGTGCACCGCAATAAGATCAACACTATTAATGTCTTTTATGAAGATTAAGAGAGGGCACAGGCATGCTTCAATGAGAATAATGGCGAGCACTAAATGGAAAGAGAACCCCAGTTCCCTTTAAGAAACTTAACTGGAGCACCTTTTTATGTCCCTTTGAAGCAAACTAATGGATTTATTTTTATCAGACATCTCTCACCAAACAGGTAAATGGCTCATCAACTCACCTTGCTGCTGTAATCAGTTCATATCACTTGCTTGGCAGCGTTTTGCACACGTAGAGGCCTGGAGTTAAAAAAAAAATATTTTGATATATTTTTAAATAAAAATTATTTTAAAAAATAATTGATAGCACAATGCTATATAAAAAAAATATTCTGGAAAAAAAATACAACCACATCATAAAAACAAACATCTTGTGACGGCCAAATTTTACAACTACATGGAATATTCTTCTCTGCAATCAAATTGACTTGCACCACTTGAATCTCGGCTACTAGACTTTCTTTCTACAGCCCAATGGCAACAATAATGAGCCCATGTTACTGAATTCCTCCATCGCTTTCTTTCGGAAGAAAATCTAATCCTAGTGACCGTACTTCAAGGGCGGTCATTTTCAATTTGTTTTCTTTTCTTCACCAATTTCATCTTCTTAAAACCGGAAGTTTGAGTCGCCTTGGCAAATTGATAGAAAATGACAATAGCATGAACATGGCTAATGGGAGGGGAACGGCGTGATGATCCAACTGGGCCCGATTGTAAGGTTGGTTACGGGTTTTCAAAGATATGGCAACCAGCAGGCATGCCATTGTTGCTTGTAGTGCCTTTTTCATCGTGCAATTGTCTGGGAAATGCAAACATGGCACATGAATCTGCAAGAGGGAAAGGATGGTCCCCTAGTACAAATTAACCTTGACAACAAATTTGCTACTGCAAAAATTGAAAATTTGAGCGGCCATGGATGTTGGTTTTGTGGGCTTTTCTCATTTATTTGTGTGGAAGAGGAACACATGCTGGATCGGAAATTGGTTAGGGTTCTGATGTAAACCTCTACTCTGCCGGATCGGAAAGTGGCTAGGGTTCTGAGGCACACCTCAACTCTGCAAAACTTAACCTTTACGTGTAAATCTAACCTTCTATTTTATGGACGGACCATGAAAAGGGGCAAGTTTTGGTATTAAAATTTGTCAGCTAATGTTCTGAAAATGACTCATCACTAGATCCCCAATATTTCAATTGCCCTCTCCCCTTACTAACACAGCGAATTAGGTCCCCCCCTTTTTGTAAATTCTAATCTTTTTTTCATGATAAATTAACTGTCGGCATGGTAGAAAATTTACTCTTCTCTTTCTCTTGAAGATGAACAATCCGATCCTCTTTCAAGAAACAAAATTTCGTCTGATATTTAAAAATATAATTTACTTATAAAGTCCCTAACAAATATAAACTTGTCAATTTAAATATTTTCCTCTACTTTCTTACAAGGAAAAGATTTTGCCCCCCCATTTCAGGATGCTAAATTCATCCTTGCTTCATCACGTTTGAATGCATAACTCACCCTTTCAAAGCTGTAGAGAGAGAAAATTATGAAGGTGGTTGCATGCATGATGGAGAAGATATGAATGGGATTAATAAAATCTCTCTCTCTTTTTTATACGAGGAATTAATAAATTGCCCTAAGTAGTTTCTAGTAATTGTCTTCAATCACCGATTGCACATTTACTTGCCTTCTTATTTTAGGACGTCGAGAGAGAGATATATATACTTACTTTTGGCCGTTGGTTTAGGCGGCTTTCGTATCTCTGTAGTTTAAAATCATAGCTTCAAGTATAATTAACACTTGGATAAGATGAAATAAACATATGACTTGCAGGCTATCAATGTTAATATTGCTATCGATATTAGACCACGGGAGTGGACTTAATTCCCACCGAATTAATTAATTGAAAGTTTTGTGAGTCATGAACTAATGCTTTCTTATCATTCACATCCCTTTTCAGCTACTGCACGATTGTGTGGTAAATTATGTCCAATATACAAAAATTTAGTGGAATTGATAGTGCCATGGAAGAAACATGCACACTGCTTGTATAAATTCAAAGTTTGCCATGGAAGAAACATGCACACTGCTTGTATAGATTCAAAGTTTGGAAGCGGTAGACCAGCAGCCACTGCTGATTCCTGCGCGCGCATATTTTCCATCTTCGTGTTAGGATCCACACCGAAAACCTAGATATCAGCATCACTGGCATGGCATTTGAGGTTAGGACTAGCGCCTGTGACAATTCCCGACACTTAAATTCTTGACCTTTCCTCTTAAATTAGTAAAAAGTTGTGACTTATAAACTGCAACCTTAGCCCAAAAAAAAAAAAAAAAAATGAAAAAGGGAGGGAGAATATATCATCAAATAGAGGCCTGAATATATAATCCCTACGACAAAAATTGTTTTAACAGGCAAGAGTAGCACTAACCTCTGCTTCATAGGGTCCCGTGACAGAATTCAATAGAGGTCCATAAAATTCCTCCTACCAAACCAATCTCAGTCCCTAATGAGGCTACCGAAAACCTCTCAAAGATTATTGTTTTCCCACAACTGCTATAGACATTTAGGTGTACAAAATATACATGTTTGAGTTACAGAAAGAAAATAACTTGCCTTAGGATTTAAGGCTATCTATATAGCTTAGGATGGTTAATGTGCTTGTCTCCTCTGACTACTCAAGGATAGAGACTAATAAAATGACAATGAGTTGCTGCAAAAGTTGCCCCAATTCTGGGTTTTGCAGGCTATAAAATGATTGAACCAATCTCCAGGGACATGTGACCAAGAAGCGTGCAAAATACATGTATATTTTATCCTGAGTAAATCAAATTTGACCAGGAATGGTGCATTCTGGTGTAGCACATGGTTTCATATGAATCAGCCTCATTCAGCTTTAGCTTGTCTTTGAGATCTCAGTGGGTGTTCTACATGAGGTGCTGTTATATTGGGCCATATGGACACCTCAGATTAGTATAATGAATGTTTCGAACTTATTGGGCATCAAAGTTCCTAGAGGTCTAAATCAATAACATTGGTTCTACAAAAGCATTGGACAAAGTGATACACCCAGGTCCAAGTGAAAAACCAAATGGATGCTAACTTTAATTGAATCTTGGATACTTGGGTGAGCTTTATAGCCTATCATGGCTTTGAATATGTATCTCTCATTAACCTAAGCATTGGTGTATGGATCTTGTTAAGGGAGTATATATTCAGACCCATCAGTAAGGTGAACTCTACTTATTTTTTCTATTACAAAAAAGAGGCTCGAACAAGAGACTCTTAAAAGAGGTCTATTTAACACCGTAAATATATCGTGTTACAATACTGAAATTTTACTCAATTATGCCCTCCAGCTCGGGGTTGGTTAACCAAAACAGTCATTAACATGTATAAAATTGTTAATTTCTACTTCTATTGGCAGATATTACAGTCAAAGTCTGATATTGTAACTGGGTTCACAGAGTGTGTTACATTATTCACAAAGGTTGATAACGCTGCTCTCTGTTACCCGGCCCGTTGTAAACACTGATTTCAATGAATCCCATAAATAATAAATTGTGTTTTTTTTTATTGCTAAATATGTTGTTTTTCATTTTAAATAAAACACAGACATAACCTCCTACATAAGCAGTATTTTAGTTTGTCATGGTAATGTCCTATAAGAACTTTAACATAAAAAATAAAATTGTTGTTATCATGACACCAATAAAAGATATTTCATACCATTGTGCCACTTATCTTTCACGACCCAGAGCTGTTCCTTTAAAATACAAAGGGCAGAAGAACTAACGAGAAAGGATATGGATCGTTTGATCTTTAGATCCATGTCGGCGCTGCACTGTAGGGCTGGATATATATATATATATATATGTGTGCGTGTGTGTGTGTTCATGTAAAATAAAAAATATGATCTAAGTATTGTACATGTGTTCTAAAGAATAAAAACAAAATTTATAATTGGAGTTATAGACCCGATTAGAATAGTATAAATTGGTTTTATCATAAAAAATATAATCTAGCATTATTAGCATATTTTAAAGAATGAAAACAAAATTAGCAACTTATGTTATAAACCAACCAGATTAATATAAATTGGTTTTATTGTAATTACATAATAACAAAACAACAACAATAAATAGACCATGTAGAAAAAAATTGCCCACAATAATCTAATTTTTTTCCTGAAAAACAAAAAAAAATGATAAAGATTAATTTTTAGTTAATTAAATACAGAATGATGAAATGGAGAAAAAAAATAAAAAACACTTAACTTAAATTTATCCAAATTGACATGACAAACTTATAACTCGAATAATAAAGACCAAGTTGACACAAGCAAACTCGTGGTATGGGTAATGAGACTCAAAACTTTTTTTAAAAAAAAAAATCAATGTCAAATAAAAAGTAAAAAAAATTAAAAAAATAAATGTCAACTAGTGTTGATTTTTTAAACAAGTAGCACGGGTTATTAAATTGGAAGCACCTCGCATGAAAAAATCATAAAATTTAATTTTCAAACAATAAAATGTCAAATAAATAAATTCAAACATAACAATTAAAAAAATGAATATCAAAACTAACTAATTAAATAAATAAATTAGAGGGCAATTATAAATTTTTAATATTAAAATTGAAAAAAAAAGGTTCAGACTAAAAAAAATACATGATAAATTGAGATTAAATGACAAATTGAGATTGAATGATGAGATTATAAAAATCAAAACTTTATAAAAAAATTAAGAATAAAAATTAGAAACAAAAGTAGGATGAATCAAATTTAATGACAAAATAAATTAAGGATTAGTTGTGAAATTTTGGCAGGCTAGGAGTGAAAATCAGGAAAGAAAAGGAGAAGAAAAAAAATCATTGACATCAAATGAAAAATCTATCTAAGACATATATGACCAAGGCTGGAGATACCGTCATGAAAATTCAGACATTACCCTGAAAATATCTGGTCACCAAACAATATTACGAGTAAAAAGAATAATACTGTCATGATACAGTTAATGAGACACAATTTTTTTTTTAAAAAAAATCAATAATAAATAATAATAAAATAAAAAAATAGATGTCAACTATCCCTGACTTCTTAAACAAGTGGTCGAGTTATTAGACCGAAAGCACCTTACATAGAAAAATCACAAAGTGTGATTCTTAAACAATAAAATGTTGAATAAATAAATTTAAAAAAGTAACAATTAAAAAAATAAAAATAAATAATTAAATAAATAAATTGGAGGATAACTACAAACTTTTGATGTTGTTATTGAAAAAAAAAATGAAGATGAAACTAAAAAAAACACATAATAAATTGAGATGGAATGACATAAAAATCAATTTTTTATAAAAAAACCAAGATTAAGAATTAAAAACAAAAGGAGCAGGGATCAAATTTAATGACAAAATAAACTGAGGGTTAGTTGTGAACTTTTGGTAGGCTAGGAGTGAAAATCAGGAGAGAAAAAAAGGAAAAAAAACCCACTGATGTCAAATGAAAAATCTTTCAGGGTAATGTATGCCAGAAGATTCAGACATTACCCTGAAAGTTATTATTTGGTCATCAATCAACATTGCAGGTAAAAAGAAGCGGGATTGGTATACGTTTCTGTTCTTTTAATTTTTGAAAAAAAAAAATCGTGATTTTTTTCTTATATGAAAAACGCCGTTTCATTTCCTAACAATATTTATGAATATAGTGGTGCAAATTAAATCTGTAGTGACACTTCCTGTATTAACTATTAAAGATAATTCAATTTTATGTTTTGAAAATCAAACAAACCAATTTAACTATAATTTATCAAATATTATGTAAAATTATTCACATTTTAAAAAACAAATATTTTACTAATAATTATTCAAGATTATTTATTCACAAGTTACTCAGTTTTTTTAAATAATGTATTATAATAACACACGTGCAGGAAAATATAGCTAATATAACAAAGCACCATGTGCCTAAAAGAAAACAACAAAGAGGGTGTTACCGACATGGTTCTAACAAAAAGAGTGTTGTAACAGCAGAGTAACGAACACGGTTTGTAAACGTATTTACACGTTGTTTCGAGCCTTAAAATTGAATTTAATTCAAATAATTAAATTAATTTCCGTGTTTAAAATCCTTTTAAGAATTTACAAATTAATTCCTCTAAAGATCAGCAATAAAAATAATATTTTTAAAATATACAACAACACCTATTTCTTCGCTGCCCGTCTCTTCTTTGTCAAGCAAGTTGCCTGGAAATGCTAAAGCCAGGACTGAACCCAGATGGGAAATTTCATTCATTACGGGCTTCTGGAGAAAATGGCCTGTTACCTACACTAGAGGTGCATCTGCATCTTTGTTAAGCTTCAAGAAAAACAGTAGCAATGTCTAAATACATGTATGGATGTATGTATGTTTGTACGTACGTATGTATGCATAAAAGAAGTGATGTGACTCGTCTAAAAGAGATATTTCTTTTGTAAGGTTGAATGCTTGATATTCTTAAATTGCCCACAATAATCTAATTTTTTTCCTGAAAAACAAGAAAAATGATGAAGGTTAATTTTTACTTAATTAAATACAAAATGATAAAATTAAGAAAATAATAAAAAATACTTGACTTAAATTTATTTAAATTGGCATGACAAACTTATAACTTGAATAATAAAGATCAAGTCGATACAAGCAAACTCATAACATAGGTAATGAGATACAAAATTCTTTTTTTTAAAAAAATCAATGTCAAATAAAATATAAAAAAAAATTAAAAAAATTGATGTCAATTAATGTTGACTTTTTAAACAGGTAGCACGGGTTATTAAACTGAAAGCACTTTACATAAAAAAAATTATAAAATTTAATTCTCAAACAATAAAATATTGAATAAGTAAATTCAAACATAACAATTAAAAAAATGAATATCAAAACTAAATAAATAAATAAATAAATTAGAGGGCAATTACAAACTTTTGATATTAAAATTGAAAAAAAAAGGTTCAAACTAAAAAAAATATATGATAAATTGAGATTGAATTACGAGATTATAAAAATCAAAACTTTATAAAAAAATCAAGAATAAAAATTAAAAATAAAAGAAAATCAAATTTAATGACAAAATAAATTGAGGGTTAGTTGTGAAATTTTGATAGGCTGAGAGTGAAAATAGAAAAGAAAAGAAAAATAAAAAAAAATAACTGACATCAAATGAAAAATCTATCTAAAACATGTATGACAAAGGCTAAAGATATCACCATAAAAATTCAGATGTTACCCTGGAAGTATTTGGTCACCAAACAATGTTACAAGTTTTGAAAATCAAAGAAACCAATTTAACTATAATTTATCAAATATTATGTAAAATTATTCACATTTTAACAAACAAATATTTTACTAATAATTATTCAAGATTATTTATTCACAAGTTACTCAGTTTTTTTAAATAGTATATTATAATAACACACGTGCAGGAAAATATAGCTGATATAACAAAGCACCATGTGCCTAAAAGAAAACAACAATTACCGACATGGTTCTAGCAAAAAGAGTGTTGTAACTGCAGAGGAACGAGCATGGTTTGTAAACGTATTTGCACGTTGTTTCGAGCCTTAAAATTGAATTTAATTCAAATAATTAAATCAATTTCCGTGTTTAAAATCCTTTTGATAATTTACAAATTAATTCCTCTAAAGATCAGCAATAAAAATAATATTTTTAAAATGTACAACAACACCTATTTCTTCGCTGCCCGTCTCTTCTTTGTCAAGCAAGTTGCCTGGAAATGCTAAAGCCAGGACTGAACCCAGATGGGAAATTTCATTCATTACGGGCTTCTGGAGAAAATGGCCTGTTACCTACAATAGAGGTGCATTTGCATCTTTGTTAAGCTTCAAGAAAAACAGTAGCAATGTCTACATACATACATACATACATGTATGTTTGTACGTATGTATGTACGCATAAAAGAAGTGATGTGACTCGTCTAAAAGAGATATTTCTTTTGTAAGGTTGAATGCTTGATATTCTTAAATTCTGACTATAAAC
>NW_011503726.1:0-489 GCF_000495115.2 Populus euphratica
TTGTCGTGTTATTTATTACTTCGACACTCCTGCACTTGGGAGAAGACATCAATTTTTTGGTCATGTCAAGTTATTGGCGTCGTTGTTGGGGAGGTAAATTCTTGAATAAATTGTAGTATTTATTTTATTTTATCGTTTCACTTTTCTTGTATTTAACTTTGTTTTTTTTATTTTCCTTTTATTCTACTATTACACGTGTATGAGAGTGTAGTCACGTACATTAAATGGTAAACTTTGTAGGGAATCCTCATTATTTTCAGAAAATATGACTGAAGAAGATAATCACTCACTTCATAATGAGAATAATGAGAATAACCATGTTAGAACACTTAGAGACCACATGAATCCCACAAGAACAAGTGCACCATCATGCATAGTTATCCTCCGTGATGCATCTCATTTTAATTTTAAGCTAGACATTATTCAACTTTTACCTTCTTTTCATGGCTTAGAATTGAAAAATCCATACTTGCATTTAAGGGAATTTAA
>NW_011503726.1:768-1799 GCF_000495115.2 Populus euphratica
TAATGTTAGGACAGGTATCGAGATTTGCTTAATACTTGCTTTCATCATGGTTTTGAAACATGGAGATTGATTTCACATTTTTATGAAGGGTTAACACCTAAAGATAGGCAAATGGTTGAATTGATGTGCAATGGAACTTTTGAAGATAAAGACCCTGATGAAGCAATGGAGTACTTAGACTTATTAGCTGAAAATGCTAAGGCTTAAAATTAGGACACCGTAGGTACGTATGAGGCACCTAGTAAAATCCAACCTCATACATCTAATGAAGGTATGTACAACCTTAGGGAAGATCATGACCTTCAAGCCAAGTTTGCATCTTTAGCTAGAAAAGTCGAGGCACTAGAATTAAAAAAGAGTGGTCAATTAAAATCTGTTGAAAACATTGTGTGTCAAATCTGTGAAACAAATGAACACTCAACCAACGATTGTCCAACCTTGCCTTCTTTTAAAGAATGTCTCCATGAACAAGCCCATGCTTTAAACAGTTTTCAAAGGGCCAACCACAACCCATACTCCCAAACATACAACCCTGGTTGGAGAAATCACCCAAATTTCAATTGGAAGAGTGAGAACAACAATGCACAAACTTCACAACCACAGTTTCAAGCACACCATAATTTCCAAAATTCTCATGGATATGCACCTCCTTATGCTCCACTTCCTAGAAGAAATCTTGAGGAAACATTGCATGTATTTATTGAAAAACAAGAAACAATGAATACTCAACTTATTCAAAGTATGACATATTTTAAAGATACTCTTGCAAAATTAACATCTGCTCTCAGTTTCCAAGAGAAAGGTAAGTTTCCATCTCAAACACAACAAAATCCCAAAGGGCAATACAATGCAAATGCAAGTAGTTCCAGAAGCCAACACATGGATCAAGTCAAATCAGTCACTACTCTGCGCAGTGGTAAGGTTATTGAAAAACCCTCTCTTGAACCTTATGAGAAAGATGATGAGTCAATCTCTGAGGGTAAGGAAGGGGATGAATCTGAAAATTGCAAAGAAAAGACTGATCCTCCGCC
>NW_011503726.1:1890-2284 GCF_000495115.2 Populus euphratica
GCCAGTCCTTCCATTTCCTAAAGCCATGACCAAACCTTTGATAGATGCTATTAAACAGGTTCCTTCTTATGCTAAATTTTTAAAAGATCTATGCATGGTGAAGAGGAAACTAAATGTGAAAAAGAAAGCCTTTTTAGCCGAACAAGTAAGTGTCATTCTTCAGAACAATAATGCTTTGAATTATAAAGAAACTGGTTGTCCTAGAATTTCTTGCTTTATTAGAGAACATAAAATTAAAAGAGTCATACTTAATCTTGGAGCTAATGTAAATTTACTTTCATATTCAGTTTTTCAAAGTCTCATTCTAAGTCAGTTAAAACCAACTTCTGTAACTGACACGATGAAAAGATTAATGTCTTCTCCCAAGTGTAGGAGTGTCGAAGTAATAAATAAC
>NW_011503726.1:5053-5392 GCF_000495115.2 Populus euphratica
TGTGTGTAAATTAAGGTTTAAGAATACATGTTAAATAAGTATATGAGCAGAATTAAGTGATAACAATGCGAGAGTTTGTAAACCTGAATATTTCAAGAAGTATTATGATAGACCTTATTAAGAATGATTACTAAGATGCATCTTAAGAGTCACTTTAACAAAAGAACTTCTTTACTCTGCCATCCTGGTAACAACAACTTTGCATATGCTTTATGAAATAGAAAACACAATTAGTTAAATTTGTTTTAATATGATAAATGAATTTATCAACTCATTTTAACACATCTTTAACTATTCCTCTAGGCACTTTTACAGATCTATCAGCAAGTAAGAGAGTTA
>NW_011503726.1:5882-6212 GCF_000495115.2 Populus euphratica
TTCAAGAGAGGGTTTTTCAATAACCTTACCACTGCAAAGAGTAGTGACTGATTTAACTTAATCCATCTGGTGGCTTCTAGAACTACTTGCATTTAGATTGTATTGCCCCTTGGGATTTTGCTATGGTTGAGATGGAAACTTACCTTTCTCTTGAAAACTGAGAGTAGATGTGAATTTTGTAAAAGCATCTTTTAGCTCTGCCACGGTTTGAGAATTTTAAGTGTTAATTATCTCCTACTTTTCAATGAATGCATGCAATATTTCTTCAAGATTTCTTCTAGCAGGTGGAGCATAAGGAGGTGCATATCCATGAGAATTTTGAAAATTATG
>NW_011503726.1:6413-8840 GCF_000495115.2 Populus euphratica
TTTATAGAAATGTGAAACCAATCTCCATGTTTCAAAACCATGATGAGGGCAAGTACTAAGCAAGTCTCGATACTTATCCTAACATTCATAAAATGTTTCTCCTAGTTTTTGAGTGAAAGTGGTAATTTGTCTTTTGAAAGGGTTTGTTTTGTGAGATGGGAAAAACTTCTATAAAAACTGTTATTCTATTTCATCCAAAGCACAAATGGATCCTGGTCTCAAATTTTGTTGCTATGTTTTAGTTTTATCTTTTAATGAAAAAGGAAAAAGCTTTAATCTGATGGTGTTCATGCTACAATTTAAGTTATTATACGTGTTGCAAACCTCCTTAAATTCCCTTAAATGCAAGTATGAATTTTCTAAATCTAAGCCATGAAAAGAAGGTAAAAGTTGAATAATACCTGGTTTAAAATTAAAATGAGATGCATCAGGAGGAAAAACTATGCATGATGGTGCACTTATTCTTGTTTCTAAATTTACAAAAGATCTTAGTGTGATTATTTATTCCTATGTAGATGACATATTAACATTTAGCACCAATATGATCGGAATAGTTGAAACTAAAAGGTATCTCACTTCTATCTTTAAAATGAAAGATCTTAGTAAAGTAGATACAATTTTATATATCAAAGTTAAGAAATATAGTAGTGGTTATGCACTTAATCAGTCACATTGTATTGAAAAAATACTTAATAAGTTTAAGCATCTCAATATAAAGGAGGCTAATACGTCATTTGACTCTAGCATGAAGTTTGATTATTGTGATAAATCGGTAGCATAATTAGAATATGCTAGTGTCATTGGAAGTCTTATGTATATTATGCATTATACAAGACCAGATATAGCTTTTGCTATATGTAAGTTATCAAGATATACAAGTGACAAGACCAAAAGATTGAAGTCTTCTCCCAAGTTATAAAGTCTCTCAATTGAATCCCCTAGCTCCCAGTTTGATCAAATGGACTTGACATCCATGTATTTCTTCTTTCTAAGATCCAGTCTGAGAGTACGGCTTAGGCTTATATAGAGATTGGTTAAAATTAATTATTTTTTATATAAAATTATTTTTTTATATTTTTAAATCGTTTTATTGTGTTAATATAAAAAAATATATTAGTTTTGAGATAGAAGATTAACGTAACAATTAAACAATGATGACAACCAATGTCAAGGTTAGTCACTAATGATATGTTAAACAAGTATAGTATAAACTCTTATTATTCAATTGGAAACCACACACAAAGGAGGTTCCAATCAGATTATATATTGTTAACATGTTTACATTAGTTATCTTATTCAATTAATGCTAATACTTGTAAATCTCGTCAAGCATTCATGATTATAACTTATGTTAACAACAAATCAAGTTCCTTTCATAACTCAAGAGTAGGTTATACCATACGGTAGGGTTATGAGAGTGCCAAGGATTTGTTATACCAAGTGTTATACAACATAAATCAAGATTAGTCATTTAACAAGCAAAGTATTAAAGAGTAAACAAGATAACAAATATAAAACATGTTAGTATCAAACATTAAAGTCCATATTAAGTTTACACCATACTTATTCTTACACCATTAGTGTAACCTTTTCACCTTGACATAATAAAATTAGCTAGACATAATGAAAGAAAGAAAAAATAGATAAACAAAATAAGAACATAAAAGTTAACTAAGTAAAGGAAAAGAAATGAAAGGCATAAACTTAATATTAATGAAAACAAAGCATAAAAAATACAAAGAGAGAAAGGAAGAACATGATCTTGATCTGGAAACCAAGATGCCTAAATGCATGACAAATGCCTCCTTTTATAGGCCAAAATTAGGAACTATTGATTTGATGACTAATTGATAAGTGGGTGACCAACTTTTGACTTGGTGACAATCCTTATCTTCTCTTGTCTGCCCAAAAAGTCATTGATAACGTCAAAACTGGAGCCAGGTGCAAACATAAAAGTTGTAGGCAATTGTCTCAGCTTTCTTGTGTAAAAAATTCAGCTCATTTGGACTTCTAGAACTCCAGATATGGCCAAAATATCAAACAGTGTTCGGGGTGGAAGACAGATTCGGGCTTCTTTGTTGTTGCTACAATTTGGACTTGATAATGGCCTTTTTAGATCTTGGGCTCCATATAAAAGTTATAGGCCTATGTCTTACCTTTCCATCCATATAAAGTAGACCCAAATCTAGGATCTACAGCTCCAGATATGACTCAATTACCGAACAGTGTTCTGGTTTGGATTGCACCGACATTTGTAGGCAATTGTCTCAGCTTTCTTGTGTTAGAAATTAAAGTCATTTGGACTTCTAGAACTCCAGATATGGGGGAAACTCTAAATAGTGTTTGGGGTGCAGGACAAATTCGGATTTCTCCGTTGTTGGTACAATTTGGACTTGAAAATAGCCTTTTTAAATCTTGGGCTCTGTA
>NW_011503663.1:0-9183 GCF_000495115.2 Populus euphratica
TTTGGTGTTCATAGCACAATGCAGAAATGGTAACACGTTCTTGTATCCATGTATATATTTAGCATCAATTCATAGGTCCATTACAGATCAGGCACAGGCATCGAACTTACATAACCTTGAATACATTCCTTTCCCTGGGCCACCAGCTGAGAATGATCCACCACCTCCCATTAGAACCTAAAGTATGATTAAACATTGACTTAATTGTTTCCATCAAATCATATTTGATAAGGCTTAAAAAGAAACCACATGAAAATTCATGATGCGGGTAGAAATAACCTACCATATTTCAACTACACAGAGTTAATACAAAAATCACATAAATAGAATTTTAAAAACCTGAAGAACTGTCAAGGTAATAGCCTCCTTCACATTATGCCAGCCACCTTTTAGTCCAAATGCAAGAGCAAAATGGGTTTTCTGGTCCTATGATCGAGATTCAGTGTTGAGAACCCCTATGAGATGCTTAGAAAATAGTAAAAAAAACTTTTGTTCTTCAGAAACATCTTAATACATACCCCGGAATCAGCTTGGCAACGAAAATCACCTCCAGTATAAAAAGATTCTGGCTCTCCAGGACTCTTTTTATCAGGCAGGTCAGATAAAAGGGGCTCTGCAATGGCTACCAATTCCTCATGTTCAACACCAGAAGCTGCAAGCACCATATGAGGAGCAGTATAATTTTCCTGAAAAACTCGAAGAAAACTTCAACTTAGGAATGCAAGACTCATTGAAACAAAGCAATAATCTCATATTAAAAAACATGATGATAGAAAAGAAAATTTTCACTTGTACGTACAACTACAAATTCCTCCAAGAGTGAACCATTCAATCTATCTATTGAAGATTCTGGGGCTAAAAGTGGATTAGCCAAACCACCAGAAAAACCAGCAGAGTGAATCGCCCCCAAAAGCACACCTTGAGGGTTCTTTGAAGCTTCACTGATCTCAGCTCTCACCTTCTGAAGCTGCATGAGGCAGAATATCGCATGGATAAGCACCACCTATCTGCAATTTCATAAAGATGAGTGGCAGATACATAATGGCACCACAATGTTGATTTACCTGTTCATTGACCTCCCAATCAAGGAAGACAGGGTTCCTCACACAATCGATAAGTAGCTCAACCATCTCCGGAAGATAAGTCTTTAGAGCATCATATGTGTATCCCATCTGCTCCCGGGATGCTGAGGATTGCACAGCGCCCCCAATTGCTTCCACTTCTCGTACAACTCGCAAGTGGCTGCGGTTTCTTGTGCTTTTGAATGCCATTCGTTCCAGCAAGTGAGTGGCCCCAAATGTTGCTGGTGACTCATAAACTGAGCCACAGTCAACATATAACCCTATTGACGCCACAGGGTTCTGGTATACAAGTGCATTAACTGATAAACAATAAGCTAAAAACAACATCTTAAAAAAAAAAGAACTGCAATAAAAGAGAAATGAAAAGGATACAAGCATAAATACCGGTGATGTTTCAGATGCAATTCGCAAGCCATTACCAAGTGTTGTAATCTTAGTTACCCCGGGTTCAACATAATCAGGTGAAGTGGAAGGGAGTTCAACTCCTTGAAGTGGAAAGTCTAGAGGTGACAAAGACTTGGACTTTCCCCCAGTAAGCCAGCTGAATAAACCACTGGAAGAGGACGATTGCAAGGCTGCTGCAGCACTCGAACTTGCAAATCTTGTAGGATATCTACGGCCGCCCTAATCACACGAAAGCATCTCTCTTGGTCACATTAGGCCCACCAACCCAAGGGGTGGCATCCCGGTAAAATAACAAGCAGAGAGCTCAGCCACGCCAAATTACGATTGCATGTTAAATGGGTTTTCAGTAAAGACTTTAAAAAATCATATCTTTTAATGAAATTTTCTCAGAAACCAGGCAGAAAAGGTCTATGAACAGATCTGGGCATAAAAAATAATCATGGCAGATTTAGGAAATAGAGATTTAGGAGACGAAACTGACCTTGAGAGCACTGAGACGCGAAACCGCAGTTCTGTACATGATGATGCCTTGCTACTGATTTGATGATGATAGCGGCTATCAGAGATCAAACCCAGATTGATTATATTTGTTTGCTTTTATTATATATTCATTTAAAAAATAAATAAACAAAAGAAAACTTCAATGTATTTGTAATCGTTAGTCGTCACTCTGGAAAAATAATAAAATGTTTTTGTATTTGCTCAAACAGTTTCCAATTTCCCTATCGGATATTTATTGATATTTTAAAATTATTTTTATTAAGAAAATTATGAAATTCTTTTACTAAAATAGAAAGAAATATCCATCTTTCAGATTTAAAATAATAGATGATAAATTAATTAGTTTGACAATAAAAAAAAATATTCTCCAAATATGTGATTAAGATTGAGGGAGTATTTGTCATGGCAGTAGTAATTATTTTTAAAAATATGTTTTATTTAAATTGTATTAAAATAATATTTTTTGTTTTTTTTTTTAAATTTACTTTATTATATTAAAATAATTCAAAAATAAAAAATAATTTTAAGTGAGAAAAAAATTCAATGCCTTTAAAAATGATGTTTGGAACCAATTTCTGTTTAAGCAAAAAAGAATACTAAAAAAGGTTGACGACAAAGTTGGTTATGAATAGTAACATACTGGAACTTGTTAATAATCGCATAAGCAGAGAACTATATAATGAACAAGAGATCATGAAAAAAAAGATAGTGATGTTGATCGAGCCATGATCGAGAACGCAGAGAGGAACCTTAACCGTCAACTTGTCAAGAGGAAGGCCGTCAACTTGTCAAGAGGAAGGCTGTTCACGAAAATGCTTATAAGCAGCTGGCTAATACATACAGAGGCAATGGAAGCCAACGAGAGATTGAAAGCCTTTTAACATCCAAAAGTGATGATTGATGATCGATCAATTGTAAGTTAGTTGCCCTGTGCAAAGAGAAAACTCTAAGTGATCGATCAACGTGCATGCTGGAGGTTTTTGATAATATAGAACAAAGAATGCATGGACTAGTTTTTTTTCAATCGGATAATGCAGAAGTTTAATGGGAATAAGCAATGCAAAAGCACAAATGAATGTCCTTATCACCGGTAAGTAAACTATAGAAACAGGCTTGAGGTAGTCGAAAAAAGGATCGGAGGGCCATAAAGGGGAAGCTATAGATTTAGCGTAACACAAAGTGCAAGCCAGAGGAGGCTGATGCATGGAATATAAATAGGCAACAAAATCTCATGCTGATCTTGTGCAACAACTAAATAGAAGCAGGTGTAGCAAGGGTGTGGCTCTGTCAAGGAAAGCAATCAAAATGGAAAAAATAATGTATCATCTGCCGTGTGGAATGTAGCGCGGATTCAATGACAAAGGTATCAAGAAGTGGCAGCGATGAAAAGCAAAGATAAAGAATTTGATCTGTGGTTATTAATGAGGGGATGTTAGGTAGAGAGAGTTCAGAATCAAAAGTGAGCAAGAGGTCATAGTGTAGGACGTCACCTATGGAGGGTAATGCGACGTGATCTGTTGTCGCTTCGCAGCTGGTTCTGTCGGTTTGTCATCTGCAGGTGAGGTATTTTGCTCTGGGTCATTTTCATCTCCTGCAAATGGTACATGCATGTGGAAGATGGCCGCAGTTCTGAGAAAAATACATGGTTACTAAGTTTG
The DNA here is from genome assembly GCF_000495115.2 of Populus euphratica. Classification (NCBI taxonomy): domain Eukaryota; kingdom Viridiplantae; phylum Streptophyta; class Magnoliopsida; order Malpighiales; family Salicaceae; genus Populus; species Populus euphratica. The sequence continues at coordinate 3,647 of NW_011503663.1, forward strand.
AAGAGGTGAGAGGCTATAGAAAAAAGCTTAACCAAACGCATGGCAGCTTGAATTTCAGCTGCAACAGCCATATTTGAGAAGGCAGGGAATTAATAAGCAGAAGAACAACAACAAACAACGACCAGGTGAAACAATGACAGAGAATTACCCAAACCAAAAAAGAAAATGATGCAGACCTAAAAGAGAAGAACGAAAGGAAATGGCAACCCGAAAATGACCCCAAAACAACGTGCTCTTACAGGCTGAAAAGAAAAGACATGAAAGCATGGAAAACCCAATGGCAACAGTAGCATGCCACTTAAAGAAAATTATTAACAAAATAGACCAGCAAAACAAAGGAGAACAGTAGAAAAACAAACTAACCAATGGCCCTCCCGACAGCATAGGAAGGCTAATGAGAGGCAAAGGAACTGAATTTTCCAAACCAAAAGCAAACACCCTGAAAAACGTCCAATCCGACTGAGAAAGCAGCAGCTCTGCCCATACTGCTAAAGGGGAAAGGGCCTAAGCAATTGGGTTTTTCATTTAATGCACGATTATGATTACACGCCATTTTCTCTAAGCCAACACCAGCAACAAAACAGAGCCCGGTGCAGCCAGAAACAAACCATCAGCCGCTTGCAGCAGGAAGCCGGCAGCAGAGAAGCCGAAGGAAGTGAAGAGAAATCTAGAAGCAAAGAAGCCCATTGCAGCTAAAAGACATCCATACACAGCCAAGAAGACGAAGAGGCAAGACCAAGCCTGCATACCAACAGGCGGGCTTGATTCACAGCAGCAAAATGTGTGCTCTCCCATGTTTTTTTTCCTAGCAATGTCTCCAAGAAAGAAGGAAACGAAAACCCGAAACAACCCGACGTACTCAGCTCTCAATCACCCAATGCCCGAGAACAATTTCGCCAGCACGCTACCGTTGTAAATCCTGGTCAAAATTTTATTGGATAAGTGAATTATTAAAATTACTAATCAAACTAGAAATTTAAAAAGATATAAATGAATAAATGAAATTAATTAAAAGGGGTGAAATTGATTGATATCAATTGATGATAAAAAGATTTGAATCAAATAGGAAATAAAAAAGCAGGGTTAAAAAGGGAACTTAAGGGACTACTATAGACATAGAATTAACGAGGGGTATAAATACATGAATGGCTTTCTTAGGAAGCAATTCATGGCCGACTGGAAGGTGAAGAAAAAGAGAGGGTTTGTGTGATTTGTTTTTTGTTTTTCCACCTCAAATTACACCAACTTAAACACTAGACATAAGAGAAGAAGAGATTAAAAAGGGGTTTTAAAGGAATTCGGTTTAGGAATGAAGAAAACTCTTGGGAGGAAATTAGGGTTGTTGCTGCTGCTTTTAAGGAAGAAAGAAAAGGAGGAGAAAGTTTGGTTTTGGGTATCAAACTCCCTGTAAATATAAAACTGAAAGTAGCAAGAGTGATGAAAATAAAGATTAAAAAAAATGGATAAATAATTATTATTATTATTATTATTATGATGTATAATAGAGGGGATGGTCTCTATAAAATGAATTTTGTTTAGAATTTATAACGACAATGAAATCAATAATGCGTTTCAATGAATAAAATAATAATAAAATAATAAAATATTTTTAAAAATTAAATGAGGTAATAAAAAATAACAGTGCAACAAAAAAACAGGACATTACATTTAAATAATAATAAGCTTAATAAACAAATAAAAAAAAATTAAAATAAATATATTTCAAAACAATAAAATAACCCTAAGGTTTTATAAGAATAATTGATATAATTTATATGAGAATTGAATAAAAAAAAATAAATTGTTAATGAAAAGTCACCAACGAACTAATTTTATGCTAAAGAGTAAAGCTCACAATCCAACCATTAGATAAGGGTATAATTTTGCATGGGATTTATTAATATACTATCCTACCTTGGTTTAAGATCCCAGCTCAATTTTCGATTCAATAAAAACTAATGATTTAAGCAGAAAAACTAGAAAGTTTATTTGAAAAATAAAATAAAATATATAAAGGCACAAATAAGGGATACAATTATAATTAATGATAAAATTACCTTTAAAACAACAAATAGGCCAACCATTCCATACAAAAAAAAGGGTAAAAGGATAAACAAGAAAGAAAATTTAACTAAAAAAAGAAGTGTAGAATTTAAAGAAGTCAATCCATAGGAGACAGTAGGCTTTAACAGTTATATCTCCAGCATTAATTGTTGGATAGTGCTTCTTTTTGGATATATTATGCTTCTCACCAGCCTATCATCTCTCTAGAGGAATCTGCAAGACCATTTTCCATTTGATAAAAATTGTTATCAGTAATATCATAGGAAAAGAACACCCTATAAGGCAGTTTCGATCATCAACCAATTCCTCTCTTTTCCATTGTTTATTATGTCTATTTTTGAATATGTGGTAAGCCTAAATATTTTATTAATTAGGATGATGGAAATTATAAAAAAACTTCTTGGATTTTATTCATATTGAACAGTAGCTTGCTAATTTTTAATGGGGGCTACGAGGACTAGACAACAACATGGAGTGGGAGCACATACACATACAACAAGTGGGTGCTTGATATCTCGTTTTTTTTTTCTAAATTTAATATAATTTTTAATTATAAAATTTAGAATTACTATGTTAAAATGTGATTGTGAGTTGATATTATATTTGATAGGGTTATATGCCAATGAGATTGTAAGTTAGATTGAATACAATGAAACTATGTGTTAATGTAATCATGAGTTGGATTGGATACAACAAGACAATGTATGTAAATTGTATGTGCATGGTTAATGTTTGGGATATGAAATAAGATTAGGCATGGGAAACATGATGAAATAGTTAAATTAAGTGTGTGATAAATACATAATGATATTTAGTGATTGAAGTGTTGGTAGTTAACACTAATAATATGGTGATGGAGTTAGTGTCCAGTAATGAGCTATGTTGTAGAGCTAGTAACCCGAAAATGAAACCAGTGCCTAGTAATGGGCTAGTGGTATCAATTCATTTGAAGACCGACTTGTTAGACTATTAATGAAATATTGGGTAAAACCTAATTATTAAATAAAATGATGAATTATGGTATCAAGTACTAGATTAATAAGAATATTATGACTGGGTTCATGATATAGATCATTGAATTGATTAATGCCTAACATTTGTGAAGAAATGAAGATAAAGATTGTATCTCCTGAGGAGAATGCATGAAAGGGTAAATAATTTAACAAATTTATTTAGTGATAATAAAAGTGATCATTATGAGGAGGAAGATAATGTTGTCACATCAAGGATAACTTTAGAGATTAAAAAACAAAAAGGATTAAGCACAAGACTATGTTGAAAAGTCAAATAAAGTATAAAATAGGGTTGTATTTTATGGATTTTTTTTGTATAGAAAACTTTATGATCATTAAGATTGCATAATAAAGTGAATATAAAAATTTGTGAAAATGACTTATATGGCATAACTTAGGGCTACTTGGGGGCAACCTTCTAAAGGAAAAAAAATTATTATAAAAATATATGACAAAAAAAAAAGATGACAAAAGTTGTGAATAACAAAAATAATGGTTGTTCAAAATTGTTAAAACATATGTATTATGTATTTGATCATGTGTATCAAAGTATATATAATAAAATTTGGAATTTGTTTCTAGGTTGTGTGTGTATGTATTTTTATAATATGATATAGATTGACTTGACATTGAAAATAAATTGTGGTTGTAGTTGTAGTTGTAGCAGAATGATGTCCTGTTAAAAATTATAGTAACCGTGTGTTGGAAAGTGACTGTCAACCATGTTATTCAATATCAAAGTGCAACGAAAACTATAACTAAAATTATAAATTTATGTGAGAAGAATCCACTCCAAATACAAGTATACAAAGGAGAAATAATACAATAATATTTCAATCATGTGATGAAATGGATCACTTCACTAAAATATGTAATATACCTTGAGTATGTTTTTACTCGATGAGGGTGAAAATATGTTAATGATGGGGTCATGGTGTTGATATAATATGACAAGTAAAAAAAATGGTGATAATGCCACTAAAATCAATGTCATAATACAAGTCAGTGCGAAATGATCAAGGGTATAAAGAACGAGAATTTTGAATTATTAAGTGTAAAAGTCAAATCAATGAAAAATATATGATGTCGTTTTTTTTTTTTTTGTAAAGGAATGAGTCTTTATGGTGTTTCTTTTTATGTTAATATGGAGATGATGTGAAAACTAAGTTCAGTTATCAAATTATAATTAATTTTGAATATTATATATATATTGGCTCCATACGAACTAAAAAGTAAAAATTATTATAAATATTATGTTTGCAAGTTGGTTGATTTCTTGTACTCTTGTTTAATGAAGAGAGATGAAAGTAGTTTTTCATTTTGTAAAAAAAAAATAAAAATTATTTCTTTAATTTTCTAAGTTCAAAGCTTAAAAAAAACTATTTTAGGTGTATAAATCATGGAGTGTTACAATGGGCCTTTTCATCTTCATTTTTCTTTGTAAATAAGTGGTATAATGCTTTGATCTATGCATTTTGTACATTGCTAATAATATGTTAATGATATTTTTTTCATAAAAAAGCAATATATTTGGAATTGTATTGAATGTGTGAATGTATATGTTAGTGTTTTGTGATGGATTAATGTTAATGTACGTGAAAAAGAAAAAATAGGTTGATGAATAATTGAAGAAATTGTGAATGTGATATATTAAACTATGAAATTTATAGGTGAAATGTTATGATTATTTGAATTTAATTTGAATAATTATAAGGGTAAATGTATTAATTAGAATATAAAGGTAATTGGATAAGGATTTCATTAAAAAACAAATTCATTAAATGCAATCAAGTGACTACATCATTTCGTGTGATTGAATATCCTGATTTATATTTATATCTTATTTTTTTATTTTTTTAGTTATCATTAATGACTTATTTATTTTTTATTTAAATAAATAATTATCGATTTATTTTATTAAATGCTTGTATAGATTTTTTTAATTTAGACTTATATAAATATTTAAAAAATATATATATTGAAGCAATTTATATATCTAATATTTTTTTAAAAAAAATATAACTCACAGTAAAATATAGATTACATAGCTAGTGTGTATGTATCTCGTAAAAGAAGATGCAGTAAGAATAGATAATAGACAAAAAAGAGAGGAAGGTATGCTTATCTCATAATGCCCAACTAAAAAAAAAAAATTAAAAAAATACATTCATGGAATCAAAGAACTTTGGCATTAAAGCCCCAATTGGTATTGTAACTTTTTAGAAAAAAATTATTTTTAGTTTTAAATTAATATTTTTTTAATATTTTTTATTTTTTTATTATGCTAATATCAAAAATTAATTTTAAAAATTAAAGAATATTATTATAAAAAATATTTTAAAAAATAACATTTATTATATTTTTAAATCGAGCATGTAGCTTAAGTATCATATCAAGGTTTTAATGGTTTTTTTTTTTTTCATGTTAAAAATCATGTAATCAAATATGAATTAATATTAT
>NW_011503739.1:0-8789 GCF_000495115.2 Populus euphratica
TTAAAAGTTAATAGAAGATTATCTAAAGACTCTCTGTGTTTTGAAATAAATCCCACCTTTTGACAATTTTCACAGGTTTTGCGGAATGCATGTGATTCCTTGAATATGGTGGGCCAATAAAATCTACTTTGTAAGATTTTTACAATCCTCTTTTTTGATGAGAAATAATCCCAATGTGCCTTAGAGTGACGAAATTTAATGAAATTACTTACCTCATTATCGAGAATGCATTTTTAAAATATTTGATCAGGACAATAATTGAATAAGTAGGGGTCATCCCAATAAAAATTTGGCACATTGCTCAAAAATTTTCTTTTGTCTTCGGTACTCAAGTGAGCTGGTAAAAATCCTGAAGCAAGAAAATAGATATTTTTAGCAAACCAAGGCATTGAACTAAAAGAAAGTAGAGATTCATCAAGAAAGTAATCATCGATTGGTGTGATGTCGGGTGTCGAATCTGCTGTAACTTTTGATAAAAGATTCGCATCAACATTTTCGATGCCTTTTTCATCCTTGATTTCTTCTTGATTGGTCATGGCATGAGAAAATGGAAGTGTTATAGGGGAATCGGTCTTTTCTTTGTAATGTTCAGATTCAACCCCTTCCTTACCCTTAGAGATTGACTCATCTTTCTCACAAGGTTCAAGAATTGGTTTGTGAATAACCTTACCATTACGAAGAGTGGTGACTGATTTGACTTGATCCATATGTTGACTTCTAGGACTACTTGCATTTGCATTGTATTGCCACTTGGGATTTTGCTGTGGTTGAGATGAAAACTTACCTTTCTCTTGAAAACTGAGAGCAGATGTGAATTTTGCAAGAGTATCTTTAAAATATGTTATGCTTTGAGCAAGTTGAGTGTTGATTGTCTCTTATTTTTCAATGAACGCATACAAAGTTTGCTCAAAATTTCTTGTAGGAGGTGGAGCATAAGGAGGTGCATATCCATAGGAATTTTGGAAATTATGGTGTGCTTGAAACTGTGGTGGTGAAATTTGTGCATTGTCACTCTTCCAACTGAAATTTAAGTGATTTCTCCAATCAGGATTGTATGTTTACAAATATGGGTTATAATTGGGCCTTTGAAAACTGTTTAAAGCATGAGTTTGTTCATGGAGACATTCCTTAAAAGAAGGCAAGGTTGGACAGTTATTGGTTAAGTGTTCATTTGTTTCACAGATTTGACACACAATGTTTTCAACAGATTTTAATTGACCACTCTTTTTCAATTCTAGTGCCTCGACTTTTCTAGCTAAAGATGCAAACTTGGCTTGAAGGTCATGATCTTCCCTAAGGTTGTACATACCTCCACTAGATGTATGAGGTTGAGTTTTACTCGGTGCCTCATAAGGACCCGCGGTGTCCCAATTTTGATCATTTCTAGCTAACAAGTCTAAGTACTCCATTGCTTCATCAGGGTCTTTATCTTCAAAAGTTCTATTGCACATCAATTCAACAATTTGTCTATCTCTAGGTGTTAACCCTTTATAAAAATGTGAAACCAATCTCCATGTTTCAAAACCATGATGAGGGCAAATACTAAACAAGTCTCGATACCTATCCCAACATTGGTAAAATGTTTCTCCTGGTTTTTGAGTGAAAGTGGTGATTTATCTTTTGAAAGAGTTTGTTCTATGAGATGGAAAAAACTTCTTTAAAAATTGTTGTTGCATTTCATCCCAAGCACGAATGGATCCTAGTCTCAAATTTTATAGCCATGTTTTAGCTTTATCTTTTAATGAAAAAGGAAAAAGCTTTAATCTGACGGTGTTCATACTACAATTTAAATTATTATATGTGTTGCAGACCTCCTCAAATTCCCTTAAATGCAAGTATGAATTTTTCAATTCTAAGCCATGAAAAGAAGGTAAGATTTGAATAATGTCCGGCTTAAAATTAAAATGAGATGCATCGGGAGGAAAAACTATGCATGATGGTGCACTTGTTCTTGTGGGATTCATGTGGTCTCTAAGTGTTCTAGCACGGTTATTCTCATTATTCTCATTATGAAGTGATTGATTATCTTCTTCGGCCATATTTTCTGAAAATGATGAGGATACCCTACAAAGTCTACCACTTGATGTACGTGACCAAACTCTCATGCACGTGGAGGAATAGAATAAAAGGAAGAGGAAAATAAAAGAAGAAGAAACAAGAGAAAAGAAACAAAGTTATATACAAGAAAAGTGAAAAAAAAATAACTACTATAATTTATACAAGAACTTACCTCCCCGGCAACGACGCTAAAAACTTGACACGACTAAAAGATTGATGTCTTCTCCCAAGTGCAGGAGTGTCGAAGTAATAAATAACCTGGCAAGACCGGGGTTGAACCACAAGGAGGTTAATTGTACAAATTATAAACAACAGTTATACAACAACAATAACAATAACAATAACAACAATAATAATAATAACAATAATAACAACAACAACAACAACAATAATAATAATAATAATAAATACAAAGACAGAAAGCAATAGCATGATCTTAATCTGGAGACCAAGATGCCTAAATGCATGGCAAATGCCTCCTTTTATAGGCCAAAATTGGGAACTATTGATTTGATGACTAATTGATGAGTGGGTGGCCAACTCTTGACTTGGTGACAATCCTTATCTTCTCTTGTCTGCCCAAAACATCATTGATAACGTCAAAATTGGAGCCACTCGAAACATGAAAGTTGTAGGCAATTGTCTCATCTTTCTTGTGTAAAACATTCAGCTCATTTGGACTTCTAGAACTCCAGATATGGCCAAAATACTGAACAGTGCTCGGGCTGGAGGACAAATTCGGGCTTCTTTATTGTTGCTACAATTTGGACTTAAAAATGGCCTTTTTAGATCTTGGGCTCCATATGAAAGTTATAGGCCTATATCTTACCTTTCCAGCCATATAAAGTAGACCTAAATCTGAGATCTATAGCTCCAGATATGATCTAATTACCGAATAGTATTCTGGTTTGGATTGCACCGACATCTCTTTTCTATGTTTGGCCATCTCTTTGTCCTTTCAATTTCAGTTCTTCAATTCATCAATCAATCCTTTCATTTATGTGATAGGCCTGCATTTAAAATAAACATTTACCACAAATTAAAGGTATCTTATATTATTAGATATATTATTATAAAACATGCTTTAGTTAAGGAGTTATTGATACTTCAAGTGCAAAATGATGATATAAAGCCTTGATAAAAATGCACTTTTAAGTATTAATCAATAAGAAGCATTCTTACAACTACACCAAAAGATGCATCAAAAGGCATGGTAGAAGGAGAGGATGTGTCACAAATAAATAAATAATTTAGACCCAGATTAATTTATACCATTATGCTACACGTACAAGTAATAAAACTATACTAGCATATTATTAGGTCTTGCTATCAACAAAATCTAATGGCGTTGGATCCTATTGAGTAGCCATATCCAATAGCGTTAGTTCAAGTTATGAGTGTTTTTGTTTTTGCATTTAAAATATATTTTTTAATTTAATTTTATTTTTTAGTGTTGGATCCTCCTCTAGCAAGACCTAATAGCCTTTGGACTTCTTGGCTGCTAGACCTAAAAAATATTAGGTCATTTTTTTAACCACACTCAAGGCTATTTTTAGTTTTAGTTGGGCCACTAAATCCAAGACACTTAATATATTGTCTATACTTTTTTTTTTTTACATTTTAAAAAAATAAAATTTTTATTAACCTACTACGGAACACGAAACTAATATACTAGTTTTAATTATTATGTGAGTTAATTAACCGTATACCCTTATTAAAAGCTTTTTTAAGTTTCAAACTTATATGTAATTGAATTTTCATAGTTTCGCCAACATGTCCTTTAAAATTTGCAATCTCACCCATGCATGCATAATTCCTAACAAAAAACTAGATTTGCACAATCCACTGTAGTTAATATAATAATAGTAAAATTGAGGCACTAGATAGTGAGATGTGATGCTTTTGATATCAGCAATGTGTGAGTCAGATGTTTTCAGATTTTTTTTTCATGTTAGATATAATGACAATTGGCTTTTAATATTTTATTTATTCATTTCATGGAAGAATAATTATAGTTATGGTAATGATAATATAATTAATCATTATAATATCAAATTATCTTAATTATTATTTGATGGATCAACATCCTATTAGCTTTTTCTTAAAAAAAAGGAAAACTCGTGACAAGAAAGGTTATGCCCAGGATAAAAAAAAAAAAAAGCGAGGCAAAGATTTGCACTTTCTCTTTTGGTTACATATCCAAAATACATGTAGGTCTGATGTCTCGTTAGATTCAATTTTTTTAGGGTCAGCTACGTATCAGGTCAAAGGACTTATAAATCTAACATCTTATTAGATCCAATTTTCTTGGACTTGGCTATATATTAAGTAGTTCGACACCTCGCCAGATCTAAATCTTTTGAACTTAACTATGCATAGGCCCTAATGCTAGTGAGTCTAACCCCCTTGAAATCCAAACCCCTTATGCTCGGCTACACGCCTACCCCATGCTCTTGTAGATTTGACATCTCACAAGACTCAACCTTGCATGAGCCAAGTCTTTCTTCAAGAACAAGTGTTCAAAGTAGGAATTTACAGTCATCATCTCCTTGCCTTCAAGTAGGTCAAAAAGCTCGCTAAAAGGTCATCCTTGTGTCAAATCATTATTAATATTGATAATAAGGGATGATCTCATCAACATTAATATTGTGTACAGATTTATGCAAGATCATCTTCCATAAGCATGTGATATCCTCAACATTAAATGTTGCAGAAAGGAGACACCAACCATCAATATTAATGTTGATTATAATGGTCTTCCTCCAACTTGGATGATGAAGAAAAAGACTTGCAACTTGTTGTAACCCATTTTTAGGTCCCCTGTATAAAAAGGAGAAAATAAAAAAAATCAAATAAATATATAAAAAGTAATAGTAGTAAAAAAAAAATGATGTCAGAGGGTCCCCCGCTTAAAAAGGAGAAAATAAAAAAATCAAACAAATATATAAAAAGTAATAGCAGTAAAACAAAAATGATGTCATAACGCCTAGAAAATGGTCAAAAATTGGTTGAAGAGGTTCAAAAATACAAAGATGATTTTGACAATATATCGTTGACTGGTGAGAGCCTTGTTGATAAAGAAAATTTAATTGAAGGAAAAAAAGTCCAAGATTAGATGTTTAAGGACTCAATTGAATTTATTAAAGGTTTAATTGAATTTATAAAGGGTTTGATTGCAAGAAAAATTGATTCAAAAGTCAATTCGGGCTTTAATTGGAAGAAATTAAAGTGTTGGGTCAAATTATAATTTTTGAGACTTAATTTGATCAAATCAGGGGCTTAATTGTATAAATATTGAAATTTGATAGTCAATTAGAGACTTTTTTTAAGAAATCCAAAACTAAGAACCATATTGAAAAAGCGTGCAAATTGAAGGGCTGGTCTAACATTGGATGCATTTTGGAGCCAGTTTTTGTTTAAATGAAACGACGCGTTTTAGTCAAAACAACGCCATTTCATGCATTTCACTAGGAAAAAAAAAAGAGACAAACGATGTCATTTTAAATAGCACCACAAACCTTCTTCCCCTAGACATGTAGAGAGTAGGGGAAGAAGAAGCATCCCCCTCCCCCCTCATTTTTTTCTCCTCTTTCTCTCCTAAAACCCAAAAAACCAACGACGACCCAACTTGTCCCTTCATTGACACCACCATGCCCTCACGCTGAAAAAGCCATGCCTTACAGAAGCAGGGGCAGCTGTGCAGTAGTCGCTCCCATGCCACCATGCCCTACACTATGATAGAATAAGGCATGGTGGCCCCCTCTCCCTCTACTTATAAATACAGAGGGAGTGCAGGAGAGAAAGCATAAAAAGGAGGGAAGCTGGAAGGATTTTTTGAAAAAGAAAGTGAGGGAGACCAAGAGAGAGAGAGACCAACAGTTTTTTAGGGGAGAAAAGAGAGACAAAAGGAGAGAGACAAGAGGATTTTTTTGAGAGAGATAGGAGTGAAAAGAAATAGATCAAAATAGTAGAAGTTAGAGGGAAGAAGAAAAGCAAAACAGGGGAGAACAGAGGAGGAGGAAGAAACGAAAAAGAAAGAAGAAAGAGAAGGAAATAGAAGCCAGGGGAAGAGACAGACGCGGAGAATGAAGAATAAAGGATAGGAGGAGCAAACCGATGAGGGGGAGAAGAAGAAAAGACAGTCATGCCACCGCCTAGAATCATCGTCATTTCTCCTCCCAACCGCTGCCTCGACCACCTTCCACCACCGCTGACGACCACAACCGTGCTTTCCCGCTCCAGGTAACTTTCTCCCCTCCCCTGTCATTTTTCAGTTGTTCATCTTCATTTACATGCAGAACGTGAGCAATTCATGTTCTGCAGTAAATGAAGATTAATTAGCTAGTTACTGTGTTGTGCACAGTAACTAGCTAATTATATTTGACTGGTTACTATGTACAACACAGTAACTAGCCCTTTTTATTAGTTATAGGCTGGAACATCAGCCCAGCCCACGCGACTGGGCTGAGTCTAGCTCACAGTATATGAGCTGGGTTGGGCCCAGCCTAGGTTGGTTGGGCCAGGTCCGGTTTAGTTTTTTTGGTTAAAAGAAAAATTAAAAAGTATTTTTTGAAATTTTACAATTTTCTCGAGTATTTTTATGTTATTTTGATTAATATCAAGTAGTATTTTTATGTTGCTAAAAATACAAAACCTGACATTAAAATATTCGATTTTCATCAAAACTTTAAAAAGATATATAAACAAATAAAAAAATATTTTTGTGCATAGGGCCAAATGTCTCAAAGCTAAAAATCACGGTGTATTTTATATAAAAAAATAATAAAAAAATATGTTTTAGCATTTATTTTGGCTTTAATAACCAGTTTATTAAAGTCAAAAGAACTGATTAGTACTTAAAAGTGCATTTTTATCAAGGTTTTTTTATCATTATTTTGCACTTGAAGTATCAATAACTCCTTAACTAAAGCATGTTTTATAATAACATATCTAACATTATCAATGACATTTTGGGCATATTAGAGAAGATAAGGATTGTCACCAAGTCAAGAGTTCGCCACCCACTCATCAATTAGTCATCAAATCAATAGTTCCCAGTTTTGGCCTATAAAAGGAGGCATTTGCCATACATTTAGACATCTTGGTTTTTAGATCAAGATTATGCTCTTGCTTTCTCTCTTTGTATTTTTGTAATGCTTAAGTTTTACTTTCATTAATATCAAGTTTATGCCTTTCAATTCCTTTCCTTTACTTAGTTAACTTTTATCTTATTTTGTTTATTTTTTTTCTTTCATTATGTTTAGCTAAGTTTATTATGTCAAGGTGAAAAGGTTACACTAATAGTGTAAAAATAAATATAGTGTAAACTTAATATAGACTTTAATGTTTGATACTAACATGTTTTGTATTTGTTATCTTGTTAACTCTTTAATACTTTGCTTGTTAAATAACTAATTTAGATTTATGTTGTATAACACTTGGTACATCAAATGCTTGACACTTTCATAGCTCATACTGTATGGTATAACCGACACTTGAGCTATGAAAGGAACTTGATTTGTTGTTAACATAAGTTATAATCATGAATGCCTGATAAGATTTACAAGTATTAGCATTAATCGAATAAGATAACTAATATAATCATGTTAACAATTTATAATTTGATTGGAACCTCCTTTGTGTGTGGTTTCCAATTGAATAATAAGAGTTTATACTATACTTGTTTGACATACCATTAATGGATCATCTAACCTTGATATTTATTATTATCATTGTTTATCCCTTACATTGATCTTCCATCTCAAAGTTCTCATCAACTTCTTCTTCTTCTTCTTTATTATTATTATTATTATTATTATTATTATTAGTAATACTACTACTACTACTACTATTAGTATTGTTGTTGTTGTAGTTATTACTATTGTTGTTATTTATAATTGTTGTTTATAATTTATACAATTAACCTCCATATGGTTTGACCCCGGTCCTACTGGTTATTTATTACTTCGACACTCCTACACTTGGGAGAAGACATCAATCTTTTGGTCGTGTCAATAAGATACCTTTAATTTATGGTAAATTTTCATTTTAAATGCAAGCTTATCACATAAATTAAAAGATTAATTGATGAGTTTAAAAACTAAAATTGAAAGGACAAAGAGATGACTAGACTTAGAAAAGAGATGCTGGTGTAGTCCAAACCGGAACACTGTTTGGTAATTGGGTCATATCTGGAGTAGTAGATCTCGGATTTAGGTCTACTTTACATGGATAGAAAGGTAAGACATAGGCCTACAACTTTAATGTGAGCCTAAGATTAAAAAAAATCCATTTTCAAGTCCAAATTGTAGTAACAACAAAAAAGTCTGAATCTATCCTGCAGTCTGAACACCATTCAGTGTTTGGCCCATATCTAGAGTTCTAGAAGTCCAAATGATCACCATTTTTTTTCCTAGAAAGATAAGACAATTTTCTACAACTTTCATGTTTTAAGTGGCTCCAATTTTGATATTATCAATGACATTTTGGATAGACAAGAGAAGATAAGCATTGTCACTAAGTCAAGTGTTGGCCACCCACTCATCAATTAGTCATCAAATCAATAGTTTTTGATTTTGACCTATAAAAAGAGGTATTTGTCATGCATTTAGGCATCTTGGTTTCCAGATTAAGATCATGCTCTTGTTTTCTCTCTTTGTATTGCTTAAGTTTTGCTTTCATTAATATCAAGTTTATCCCTTTCATTTCCTTTCCTTTAGTTAGTTAACTTT
>NW_011500279.1:0-4581 GCF_000495115.2 Populus euphratica
TATCTGGAGTTCTAGAAGTCCAAATGAGCTGAAGATTTTACACAAGAAAGCTGAGACAATTGCCTATAACTTTCATGTTTGCAACTGGCTCCAATTTTGACGTTATCAATGATGTTTTGGGCAGACAAGAGAAGATAAGGATTGTCACCAAGTCAAAAGTTGGCCACCCACTCATCAATTAGTCATCAAATCAATAGTTCCCAATTTTGGCCTATAAAAGGAGACATTTGCCATGCATTTAGGCATCTTGGTTTCCAGATCAAGATCATGCTCTTCCTTTCTCTCTTTGTATTTTTTGTAATGTTTATGCTTTACTTTCATTAATATCAAGTTTATGCCTTTCTTTGTAATGTTTATGTTTTGCTTTCATTAATATCAAGTTTATGCCTTTCATTTCCTTTCATTTACTTAGTTAACTCTTATCTTATTTATGTTCTTATTTTGTTTATTTATTTTTCTTTCTTTTATTATGTTTAGCTAAGTTTATTATGTCAAGGTGAAAAGGTTACACTAATGGTGTAAGAATAAGTATAGTGTAAACTTAATATGGACTTTAATGTTTGATACTAACATGTTTTATATTTGTTATCTTGTTCACTCTTTAATACTTTACTTGCTAAATGACTAATCTTGATTTATGTTGTATAACACTTGGTACAACAAATGCTTGGCACTTTCATAGTTCATACTGTATGGTATAACCGACACCTGAGCTATGAAAGAAACTTGATTTGTTGTTAACATAAGTTATAATCATGAATGCTTGACGAGATTTACAAGTATTAGCATTAATCGAATAAGATGACTAATGTAATCATGTTAACAATATATAATCTGATTGGAACCTCCTTTGTGTGTGGTTTCCAATTCAATAATAAGAGTTTATACAGAACCTCCTTTGTGTGTGGTTTCTAATTGAATAATAAGAGTTTATACTATACTTGTTTGACATACCATTAGTGGAACCTCTAACGTTGACATTTATTATTATCATTCTTTAATCGTTACATTAATATTCCATCTCAAAGTTCTCATCATCTTCTTCTTCTTCTTCTCCTTCTTTTTTATTATTATTATTATTACTACTACTACTACTACTACTACTACTACTACTACTACTACTACTACTATTATTATTATTGTTGTTGTTGTTGTTGTTGTTGTTGTTGTTGTTATTGTTGTTATATTATTGCTATTTATAATTTATACAATTAACCTCCTTATGGTTCGACCCCGGTCTTGCCGGGTTATTTATTACTTCGACACTCCTGCACTTGGGAGAAGACATCAATCTTTTAGTCGTGTCAGTTCCAATCAGATTATATATTGTTAACATGATTACATTAGTCATCTTATTCGATTAATGCTAATACTTGTAAATCTCGTCAAGCATTTATGATTATAACTGATGTTAACAACAAATCAAGTTCCTTTCTTAGCTCAGGTGTCGGTTATACCATACAGTATGAACTATGAAAGTGCAAGCATTTGTTGTACCAAGTGTTATACAACATAAATCAAGATTAGTCATTTAACAAGCAAAGTATTAAAGAGTAAACAAGATAACAAATACAAAACATGTTAGTATCAAACATTAAAGTCCATATTAAGTTTACACTATACTTATTCTTACACCATTAGTGTAGCCTTTTCACCTTGACATAATAAACTTAACTAGACATAATGAAAGAAAGAAAAATAAATAAACAAAATAAAAACATAAATAAGATAAAAGTTAACTAAGAAAATGAAAGGAAATGAAAGACATAAACTTGATATTAATGAAAGCAAAACATAAGCAATACAAAAAATACAAAGAGAGAAAGAAAGAGCATGATCTTGATCTGGAAACCAAGATGCCTAAATGCATGGCAAATGCCTCCTTTTATAGGCCAAAATTGGGAACTATTGATTTGATAACTAATTGATGAGTGGGTGGTCAACTCTTGACTTGGTGACAATCCTTATCTTCTCTTGTCTGCCCAAAACATCATTGATAACGTCAAAATTGGAGCCAGTTGAAAACATGAAATGATAACGTCAAAATTAGAGCCACTTGAAAACATAAAAGTTGTAGGCAATTGTCTCAGCTTTTTTTTTAAAAAAAAGTTCAGCTCATTTGGATTTCTAAAACTCCAGATATGGCCAAAATACTGAACAGTGCTCGGGCTGGAGGACAGATTCAGACTTCTTTGTTGTTGCTACAATTTGGACTTGAAAATGGCCTTTTCAGATCTTGGGCTCATATGAAAGTTGTAGGCCTATATCTTACCTTTCCATCCATATAAAGTACACCTAAATCTGAGATCTATAGCTCCAGATATGACCCAATTACCGAACAGTGTTCCGGTTTGGATTGTACCGATATCTCTTTTCTAATTTTGGTCATCTCTTCGCCTTTGCAATTTAAGTTCTTGAAGTCATCAATCAATCCTTTCATTTATGTGATAGGCCTGCATTTAAAATGAACATTTACCACAAATTAAAGGTATCTTATATTATTAGATATATTATTATAAAACATGCTTTAGTTAAGGAGTTATTGATACTTCAAGTGCAAAATGATGATATAAAACCACGGGAAAGAAAAGGAGTTTTTAGAATCAGCAAATCATCTTGGTCAGGTGCTAGCTGAGAGAAAGATTCATTTAGTGTATGGGGGAGGCAGTCTAGGGTTAATGGGCGGTGTGTCAATAGCTGCATTTTTAGGAGGAAGTGAAGTTTTGGGGGGCGTCCCCGAAGCTTTAGCATAAGGGGACATTATTGGAAAAACAATTAGAGAGGAACTTCAGGTCTCCACAATGTCAGCTGGAATGAATGCAATGTTTAACCACACTGATGCCTTCATTGCTTTACCAGGTGGTCTAGGCACATTGGAAGAGATCTTTCATATTTCCTCTTGGGCCCAACTGCACATTCACCATAAACCCATAGGTTTGTTAAATGTTAATGATTATTATGATAAGTTGTTGTGTTTTCTTGATCATCCTATGGAACAGGAATTTCTAACATCTTTTGCACGAAAAATCATAATCTCTACTGCTACTGCTGAACAATTGATTGACCAACTACAATTTTTAATTCCTGTAATTGATCCTTCCATGAGTCGCATAAATTAGTCAACTAAGGAAAGCCGTAAAAAGCTTAGATTGGATTTGAGCTTTCATTTGTGAATCTTTGTGCCTTTTAGTTTTATTATTATGTTTTGTTGTTTCTTATATTTGTTTTAGTGTGTTTCATGTTTGTCAGTGTTCATTATTTCAGGTGATATCTTCTATACTCTATCTTTCTACCTTTAAACATCGAGGACAATGTCTCGTTTTAGTTGGGGGGAGAGGGTAGTAGCTAAAAAAAAAAAACTAAATGTGTTTTCTATTTCATAAAGCATGTGCAAAATTATTGTTACTATGATGACAGAGTAAGGAGAACTTTTTATGACTCTTGAGACGCATCTTAGTAACCATTCTTAATAAGGTCTATCATAATACTTCTTGAAATATTCAGGTTCATAAACTCTCGCATTACCATCACTTAATTATGCTCATATACTCATTTAACATGTATTCTTAAACCTTAATTTACACACACACACTTTAACATATGATTGTGGGTTACATAATGGTTTATTATATTATTTATGTTCTTTTGTTAAAGGTAACAACTAAAGGAAAAGGGATAGTATATAATTAAAAAAAGAAAAACACAAAAAAAAGTATCAATAACTCCTTAACTAAAGCATGTATTTTTCTATTTTAACACTTTGATTACTAGGGACTAGTAATAAGCTCGTTGGGGGTGTGATTGATATTTAAAAGTATATTCTTATCAAGGTTTTATATCATTATGTTGCACTTGAAGTATCAATAACTCCTTAACTAAAGCATGTTTTATAATAATATATCTAATAATATAAGATACCTTTAATTTATGGTAAATGTTCATTTTAAATGTAGGCCTATCACACAAATGAAAGGATTGATTGATGAATTTAAGAACTGAAATTGAAAGGACAAAGAGATGCTGGTGTAGTCCAAATCAGAACACTGTTCGGTAATTGGGTCATATCTGGAGCTGTAGATCTTAGATTTAGGTCTACTTTATATGGATGGAAAGGTAAGACATAGGCCTATAACTTTCATATGGAGCCCAAGATTTAAAAAGGCCATTTTCAAGTTCAAATTGAAGCAACAACAAAGAAGTCTGAATCTGTCCTCCAGCCCAAGCATTGTTCAGTATTTTGGCCATATCTGGAGTTGTAGAAGTCAAAATGAGCTGAATTGTTTACAAAAGATAGCTGAGACAATTGCCTACAACTTTCATGTTGAGATAATTCTTTCATAAACTCTTGCTTTGTGGAATTTGCAAAGTATTTTTCTATTTTAACACTTTGATTACTAGGGACTAGTAATAAGCTCGTTGGGGGGTGTGATTGATACTTAAAAGTGTATTTTTATCAAGGTTTTATATCATCATTTTGCACTTGAAGTATCAATAACTCCTTAACTAAAGCATGTTTTATAATAACGTATCTAATAATATAAGATACCTTTAATTTATAGTAAATGTTCATTTTAAATGCAG
>NW_011500279.1:4713-7027 GCF_000495115.2 Populus euphratica
GCCAAACTTAGAAAAGAGATGCTGGTGTAGTCCAAATCAGAACACTGTTCGGTAATTGGGTCATATCTGGAGTTGTAGATCTTAGATTTAGGTCTACTTTATATGGATGGAAAGGTAAGACATAGGCCTATAACTTTCATATGGAGCCCAAGATCTAAAAAGGCCATTTTCAAGTTCAAATTGGAGCAACAACAAAGAAGTCTGAATCTGTCCTCCAGCCCAAGCATTGTTCAGTATTTTGGCCATATCTGGAGTTGTAGAAGTCAAAATGAGCTGAATTGTTTACAAAAGATAGCTGAGACAATTGCCTACAACTTTCATGTCTGAGATAATTTTCTACAACTTTCATATTTTCAAGTGGTTCCAATTTTGACGTTATCAATGACGTTTTTGGTAGACAAAAAAAGATAAGGATTGTCACCAAGTCAAGAGTTGGTCACCCACTCATCAATTAGTCATCAAATCAATAGTTGCCAATTTTGGCCTATAAAAGGAGGCATTTGCCATGCATTTAGGCATCTTGGTTTCCAGATCAAGATCATGCTCTTGCTTTCTCTCTTTGTATTTTTTGTAATGTTTATGCTTTGCTCTCATTAATATCAAGTTTATGCCTTTCATTTCCTTTCATTTATTTAGTTAACTTTAATCTTATTCATGTTCTTATTTTGTTTATTTATTTTTCTTTCTTTCATTATGTCTAGCTAAGTTTATTTTGTCAAGGTGAAAATGTTACACTAAAGGTGTAAGAATAAGTATAGTGTAAACTTACTATGGACTTTAATGTTTGATACTAACATGTTTTGTATTTGTTATGTTGTTCACTCTTTAATACTTTGCTTGTTAAATGACTAATCTTGATTTATGTTGTATAACACTTGGTACAACAAATGCTTGGCACTTTTATAGTTCATACTATATGGTATAACCAACACCTGAGATATGAAAGGAACTTGATTTGTTGTTAACATAAGTTATAATCATGAATGCTTGACGAGATTTACAAGTATTAGCATTAATCGAATAAGATGATAATGTAATCATGTTAACAATATATAATCTGATTGGAACCTCCTTTGTGTGTGGTTTCCAATTGAATAATAAGAGTTTATATTATACTTCTTTGACATACCATTAGTGGAACCTCTAACCTTGACATTTGTTATTATCATTGTTTAATCCTTACATTAATATTTCATCTCAAAGTTCTTATCATCATCTTCTTCTTCTTCTCCTTCTTTTTCTTTATTATTATTATTATTATTATTATTATTAGTACTACTACTACTACTACTACTATTATTATTATTCTTGTTGTTGTTATTGTTGTTGTTGTTGTTGTTGTTATTGTTGTTGTATTATTGTTATTTATAATTTGTACAATTAACCTCCTTGTGGTTCGACCCCGGTCTTGTCGGGTTATTTATTACTTCGACACTCTTGCACTTGGGAGAAGACATCAATCTTTTAGTCGTGTCAACACCACTCTTAAAAAATTAAAAAAGTATTTTCCCGCTTTGCCTCAAAATGCTATTATAAAAATTTACCGAGCAAGGTGTGCAAGATTGAGGTTGTTAATGAACCATGAAATTCCTGAAGAGATTCACTGGTTAATTAAAGCAAAGGTTCTATTATCATGTGAGTCTTCCAATTCTTTCATTTCACACATGCTTGGAATAGGTAAAAGCACTTTTGCAAAAGAAACGTCGTGCAAAACGACTGAAAGTCTTCCATCGATGTGCCAGATGGACTTGCAATGCACAATGTTGTTCTTTAGGAATGATATCTGTAAACCATGAGAATAAAATACTATTCATTAAGGATGGTCTGAGTAAGGGGTCTTTAGATAATCTTCTATTAACTCTTGAGACGTGTCTTAGTGGAGATGTGCATCGTGCAATTCATGATTTATGGCCACTATTCCATAAAGAACATGCTCGACATAGTCTTGGAAATTTGACTAAAAAAGACCCTGTTTGCTGGTTTTTAAGAAAATTGGATGGGAAGCCTATCCCCGATCCATAGAGGGCGTTTAAGCCGTTCTTAGACATAAAACCAAGGGAAGATATGAGATACAATCACAACTGCAATTTGAGTCTTAGTTTGTAAAAACTTGTGTCTTTTGGTTTTATTAATAGCATAATATTTGTGTTTTGTTGTTTCTTATATTTGTTTAAGTGTGTTTCAGGTTTGTCAGTATTTGTTATTTCAAGTGATGGCTTCTATACTCTATCTTTCTACTCTAGGATATTGAGGCCAATGTCTCATTTTAGTTGGGGGGAGAGGGTAGTAGTTGATAAAAAAAAAAATTGTTTTT
>NW_011500279.1:7647-19312 GCF_000495115.2 Populus euphratica
AGGGAATTAAACATTACACTATCTACGTATCAGTATCTACGACCCGAGTTACTAAGCCCCTAGGGGTGTCTCAACACCTAATGCCCTAAGATCAACTAGTTAGGAGTCATTAGTTGAAAGCTCGTTACATGGGTTAAAGATGCATTGTGTTTTAAGTTACATGTATATATATTTTTTAAAAAAAAGAAGAAGAAAAAAAATCTCAACCCAAGGAAGTTAACCTTAAACATTAGAACAAGAATTTTGTTTTCTTCCAAGTAAAGACCCATAACTATGTGTTGATATATTGAGCATAAAAGGAAGGTTTATTAATATCTTGTTTAAGAGGTATTGAGCAGATATATAAATTTAATGAGAGTTTGTTTATCTAGATAGATTAATGAAAGTTGAATGATGAATACCTTGCTTTGTGGAATTTACAAATTTTTTTCTATTTTAACGCTTTGATTACTAGAGACTAGTAATAAGCTGGTTGGGGGGGTGTAATTAGTACTTACAAGTGTATTTTTATCAAGGTTTTATATCATTATTTTGCACTTGAAGTATCAATAACTCCTTAACTAAAACATGTTTGATAATAACATATCTAATAATATAAGATATATTTAATTTGCGGTAAATGTTCATTGTAAATATAGACCTGTCATATAAATGAAAGGATTGATTGATGAATTTAAGAACTGAAATTCGAAGGATAAAGAGATGACGAAACTTAGAAAAGAGATGTCGGTGCAGTCCAAACCAGAACAATGTTTGGTAATTGAGTCATATCTAGAGCTATAAATCTCGGATTTAGGTCTACTTTATATGGATAGAAAGGTAAGAAAGAGGCCTACAACTTTTATGGGAGGCCAAGATTTAAAAAGGCTATTTTCAAGTCCAAATTATAGCAACAATAAAAAAGTCCAAATCTATCCTCCAGCCCAAGCACTGTTCAGTTTTTGGCCCATGTCTGAAGTTCTAGAAGTCCAAATGACCTTAATTTTTTACCCTAGAAAGCTGAGACAATTTCCTACAACTTTCATGTTTTAAGTGGTTCTAATTTTGATGTTATCACTGATGTTTTGGGTAGACAAAAGAAGATAAGGATTGTCACCAAGTTAAGAGTTGGCTACCCACTCATCAATTAGTCATCAAATCAATAGTTCTCAATTTTGGCTTATAAAAGGAGGCATTTGCCATGCATTTTGGCATCTTGGTTTCCAAATCAAGATCATGCTCTTGCTTTCTCTCTTTGTATTTTTTTATAATGTTTATGCTTTTCTTTCATTAATATCAAGTTTATGCCTTTCATTTCCTTTCCATTACTTAGTTAACTTTTATCTTATTTATGTTCTTATTTTGTTTATTTATTTTTCTTTCTTTTATTATGTTTAGCTAAGTTTATTATGTCAAGGTAAAAAGGTTACATTAATAGTGTAAGAATAAGTATAATGTAAACTCAATATAGACTTTAATGTTTGATACTAACATGTTTTGTATTTGTTATCTTATTCACTCTTTAATACTTTGCTTGTTAAATGACTAATCTAAATTTATGTTATATAACACTTGGTACATCAAATGCTTGGCACTTTCATAGCATATACTGTATGGTATAACTGACACTTGAGCTATGAAAAGAACTTGATTTGTTGTTAACATAAGTTATAATCATGAATGCCTAATGAGATTTACAAGTATTAGTATTAATCGAATAAGATAACTAATGTAATCATGTTAACAATTTGTAATATGATTGGAACCTCTTTTGTGTGTGGTTTCCAATTGAATAATAAGAGTTTATACTATATTTGTTTGACAAACCATTAATGGATCCTCTAACATTGACATTTGTTGTTATCATTGTTTAATCCTTACGTTAATCTTCCATTTTAAAGTTCTCATCAACTTCTTCTTCTTCTTTATTATTATTACTACTACTTCTTCTTCTACTACTACTACTACTATTAATATTATTATTATTATTACTATTACTATTACTACTAGTATTATTACTATTACTATTATTAGTAGTATTATTACTATTATTACTATTGTTATTGTTGTTGTTGTATTATTGCTATCTATAATTTATATAATTAACCTACTTGTGGTTCGACCCCGGTCTTGCTGGGTTATTTATTACTTCGACACTCCTGCACTTGGGAGAAGATATCAATTTTTTAGTCGTGTATGGACCATGAGGCTCTAACATTTCATTCACTATTCTTTTACAAAAGTCATTTTTTTTACTTTAGAAAACCTTAACATATCTTCTTCCCATGTTTTGCTTGTTCTTTTAAAGTGCAAATTCAACTTAAAGAGGATACCCCAAAGCATTTCAAAAAATCACCACTAAACTTGCTATTTTTATAGACAATAAGAACATCAACTTAATTTTTTTAAAAAACAAAGTCAACGGTTGAGAGGCCCATATTAAGGTAATAATGTTTTTTTTTTAATGCACCAATCTTGATTTTTATTTTTATTTTCTTATGAAATTTCCTTGGAACTTGTATATTGGTTGACCATCTCAATTTGAGGTTCCATGTCACTTGCTTTGGTTATTTGAATTTTCTATAACGTTTAGTGATAACCGTTTCTCAATAGTAATGGATTTTGAAGAGTTATTTCTCAACAATTATAAAACTTGAAGAACTATCTCTCAATAGTTGCAACTTTTGACAAACCATTAGTTTTGATAATTTATAAGCTCTTTTTAACACTAAAGCACGATTTTTCTTTCGCTCTCGATCAAAGTGAATACTCACCATTTTTAAGGACTTATAAACTTCATAGGACATGTAATATTTCTTTATGTCCATTCTTTCAAATATGCATTTTTCTTAGATAGTGATTTTCAATAATTATTCTTCTTCTAAGAGGTTCTTAGCAATTGGGGACAAATATTGCCAAACAAGCCTTCGTATACACGAACCTGCCATTTGTTTATTTGCTAAGACATGGTCTTCCAAAAGCATTCAGTATTTAACTTTTTGGTCATTAGATACTTATTGTAAACTTTATGTTCATGGTGGTTGACATTTAAGTGTGCAATTAATATATTTTCTAATTGATCTACCACCAATAAACTACCCACAAGCATGTTGGTGACACTACTTGTAAGGATTACTTCCTAATCTTTAATGCATTTAAGTGTACTTCTAAGTATTGAGAATGGAAAAAAAAATTGAAATACTATGAATTGATTCTCGAGAGGGCACATATTCAAGACACCATTTTTTGCATCTTTTTTACATATGTCTGATGGTTGAATGTTATCCTTTCTTTTTAAAACCATTAAAAGCCTTCTACTAACACACTATTTATCCCAAATGGCAAAGAGTTTGTGTCATTTTGGGAATTGAAATCATCTAGTGATTTTTCTATTTTTGGCACTTTTTATGATGAAGTCATCTATTCTACTGATGAACTTAACGAAGCTGATAAAAAAGGAGATTCTTTTCTTTTAAAAAGCTGTAAGTATCTATATATGACCTTTTTATAAAGAATATGAGATTGTTAATAATGATTATGAAATAACTCTTTAGGATTTGGTAGATTTTTAGTTCTAAGATGACTTAAGATACAAGGTTTCTTTTTTTATAAATTGAGATGGTAAGTCTAGTGAATCCAATAAGATTACTCATCTATCAGGCTCAATTGACAAGTCTTATATTACTTATAGCAAATCCATGCATCATCTAAAAAAGTTTAATGTCTTTTCTCATATTCAAGATAAAGATTTTTAGCAGCTTTTCTTTCATGTTGCTATACAAATTGTATTTTCTAGCACAGATGTTGGTTTTATTCATCCTAATACTTTTAAAGTAACATATATGATTGTAGCTGGAAGACAAAACTCTTTTCTGATATCAATCCTAGCAAGTATTTTCAAGGGTCTAAGAAGGATCCAATCTGTATTAGATGAAACTATACGAGACATTCTTTTTCTTATTCATTTTCTTAGTATTGGTTTGCAAAAAAATTTAGCACTCATCAAACAACCACTAACCATGTCAAATTAGTTGGGATGATCAAATATGTCAGCAAGGAGTTAACATAATATTTTAATGAATCTTAGGCTAATGCTCTTTTTAGGAGCCCTAAAAGAATTATACCTCCTATATTATTTTTCATGGCTAGATTTGTTGTCTAGCATGATGATGGCAATTTACCGGTCCTCAAAAGTAACTACTTTATATGTAGAAAAGAAGAAGAAGTGTTCATGGTTTTGAAACATGGAGATTGGTTTCACATTTCTATGAAGGGTTAACACCTGTTGAAGCATGTAATTCATTTCTTGTTATTTTAGGACGTCCGTTTCTTGCAACCTCTAACGCATTGATTAATTGTAGGAATGGGCTGATGAAGCTATTATTTGGAAACATGACATTGGAGATGAATATTTTCAACATTTGCAAGCAACCTGGAGATGATAATGATTTACAAGAAGTAGATCATATTGATGAATTAGTTTATGATCAACTTGAATCTACTTTAAGTAAAAATGAGTTGGATGAATCTGAAGATTTGCAAATGATTTATTTTGAGAAAGAAATCACGAATGAAAAACACACCGAAAATATTGATGCGAATCTTTTATCAATAGTGACAACAGATTCGACATCTGGCATCACACCAATCGATGATTACTTTCCTAATGAATCCTTACTTTCTCTTAGTCCAATGCCTTGGTATGATAAAAATATCAATTTTCTTGTTTTAGGAGATTTGCCAACTGATTGGAGTACTCAAGACAAAGAAAAGTTTTTGAACGAAGTGAAGAGCTTTTATTATGATGACCCTAACTTATTCAAATATTGTCCTGATCAAATATTTCAAAGATTCATTCCCGACAATGAGGTAAGTAGTGTCATTAAACTTTGTCATTCTGAAGCATGTGGAAGTTATTTCTCGTCAAAAAAGACAGCTGCAAAAATCTTTCAAAATGGATTTTATTGGCCCACCATGTTCAAGGACACGCATGCATTCTGCAAAACTTGTGAAAATTGTCAAAAGTTGATACTGGTCAAAAAGTTTTGTTTTATAATTCTCAACTCTATGCATTCTCTAAAGAGCTAAGATTAAGATGGAACAATCCTTATAAGGCCTGTGATATTCAGAATTCAATGAATGACAATGATTTTAAGAAAAATGGACATCGTTTAAAAGCTTACTTTGATAATTTTCCTAGTGAAAATGAATCAACTGGTTTGAATGATCTTGTAGATAAAGGTTGATTATTTTGTTTTTCTCACATTTTCTTTTTTGTGTTTCTTTTTGAGTGATTTTTGCTAGTTTCTCTCACCCCGATCAAATGGCGGACAACGGTACTCCGTGACTTAAGTCGGTTCTTTCAGTTTCCCACAATAACTGATATTTGTGTATATATTTGTGCAATTCTTTGAATCTCTCTTTCAGGTTTGTTAAATGTTAATGGTTATTATGATAAATTGTTGTCTTTTCTTGATCATGCTGTGGAACAGGAATTTCTAACATTTTTTGCACGACAAATCATAATCTCTGCTGCTACTACTGAACAATTGATTGACCAACTACAATCTTTCATTCCTGTGATTGATCCTTCCATGAGTCGCATAAATTGGTCATCTAAGGAAAGCCGTAAAAAGCTTAGATTGGATTTGAGCCTTCATTTGTGAATTTTTGGGTCTTTTGGTTTTATTATTGTGTTTTGTTATTTCTTATTTTTGTTTTAGTGTGTTTCAGGTTTGTCGGTGTTCGTTATTTCAGGTAATATCTTCTATACTCTATCTTTCTACCTTAAAACATTGAGGACAACGTCTCGTTTTGGTTGGGGGGAGAGGGTAGTATTTGATAAAAAAAAAAAAAATTGTTTTGTCATTTCATAAAGCATGTCCATAATTGTTGTTACTAAGATGGTAGAGTAAAGGAGCTCTTTTGTTAAAGTGACTCTTGAGACGCATCTTAGTAACCATTCTTAACAAGGTCTATTATAATACTTCCTGAAATATTCAGATTTACAAACTCTCGCATTGTTATCACTTAATTCTGCTCACATACTTATTTAACATATATTCTTAAACCTTAATTTACACACACACACTTTAACATATGATTGTGGGTTGCATATTGGATTATTACATTATTTATGTTCTTTTGTTAAAGGTAACAACTAAGGGAAAAGGATTGTATATAATTAAGAAAAAAAACATGAAAAAAAGAAAAAAAGAAAAAGAAAAAATGATAATAATAAAAATATAGATAAGTTTGGTTTCGTAGCCTCCCTAACCTAAGCAATTAAGCCCGAAGGGGTGTTTTAACACCTAATACCCTAAAGTCAATTGACTTGGGAGCTATTGGCCCAACGCTTGTTACATGGGTTGAGGAGAAAAGCTTAAGGAAATCAAACATTGCACTATCTACATATCAGTATTTGCGATCCAAGTTACTAAGCTCATAGGGGTGTCTTAACACCTAATGCCCTAAGACCAACTGGTCTGGGAGTCATTAGCTGAAAGCTCGTTACATGGGTTAAAGATGCATGGTGTTTTTAAATTATATGTATATATATTTAAAATAAAAGGAAAAGAAAAAGACAAAAATAATAATCCCAACCCAAGGAAGTTAACCTTAAACATTAGAACAAAAATTTTGTTTTCTTCCAAGAAAAACACCATAATTATGTGTTGATACATTGAGCACAAAAGAAAGGTTTATGAATATCTTATTAAGAGGTATTGAGCAGGTATATAAATTTAACGAGAGTTTGTTTATCTGGATAGATTAATGGAAGTTAAATGATGAATACCTTGCTTTGTGAAATTTGCAAATTGTTTTTATATTTTAACGCTTTGATTACTAGGGACTAGTAATAAGCTGGTTGGAGGGTGTGATTAGTACTTAAAAGTGCATTTTTATCAAGGTTTTATATCATCATTTTGCACTTGAAGTATCAATAACTCCTTAACTAAAACATGTTTTATAATAATGTATCTAATAATATAAGATACCTATAATTTATGGTAAATGTCTATTTTTAATGCAGGCCTATCACATAAATGAAAGGATTGATTGATGAATTTAAGAATTGAAATTGAAAGGACAAAGAGATGGCTAAACTCCGAAAAGAGATGTCGGTGCAGTCCATACCGGAACACTGTTCGGTAATTGGGTCATATCTGGAGTTGTAGATCTCAGATTTAGGTCCACTTTATATGGATGGAAAGGTAAGACATAGGGCTACAACTTTCATATGGAGCCCAAGATCTAGAAAGGCCATTTTCAAGTCCAAATTGTAGCAACAACAAAGAAGTTTGAATCTGTCCTCCAACCCAAGCACTGTTCAGTATTTTGGCCATATCTAGAGTTCTGGAAGTCCAAATGAGCTGAATTGTTTACATAAGACAGCTGATACAATTGCCTACAACTTTCATGTTTGCAAGTGGTTCCAATTTTGACGTTATCAATGATGTTTTGGGCAGACAAGAGAAGATAAGGATTGTCACCAAGTCAAGAGTTGGCCACCCACTCATCAATTAGTTCCCAATTTTGGCCTATAAAAGGAGGCATTTGCCATGCATTTAGGCATCTTGGTTTCCAGATCAAGATCATGCTCTTGCTTTCTCTCTTTGTATTTTTTGTAATGCTTATGCTTTGTTTTCATTAATATCAAGTTTATGCTTTTCATTTCCTTTCCTTTACTTAGTTAACTTTTATCTTGTTTATGTTCTTGTTTTGTTTATTTATTTTTCTTTCTTTTATTATGTTTAGCTAAGTTTATTATGTTAAGGTGAAAAGGTTACACTGATGGTGTAAGAATAAGTATAGTGTAAACTTAATATGGACTTTAATGTTTGATACTAATATGTTTTGTATTTGTTATCTTGTTCACTCTTTAATACTTTTCTTGTTAAATGACTAATCTTGATTTATGTTGTATAACACTTGGTACAACAAATGCTTGGCACTCTCATAGCTCATACTGTATGGTATAACCGACACCTGAGCTATGAAAGGAACTTGATTTGTTGTTTACATAAGTTATAATCATGAATGCTTGACGAGATTTACAAGTATTAGCATTAATCGAATAAGATGACTAATGTAATCATGTTAACAATCTATAATATGATTGGAACCTCCTTTGTGTGTGGTTTCCAATTGAATAATAAAAGTTTATACTATACTTGTTTGACATACCATTAATGGAACCTCTAACCTTGACATTTGTTATTATTATTGTTTAATCCTTACATTAATTTTCCATCTTCAATTTCTCATTATCTTCTTCTTCTTCTCTTTCTTTATTATTATTATTATTATTATTATTATTATTACTACTACTACTATTATTATTATTACTATTATTATTATTATTATTATTATTATTGTTATTGTTATTGTCATTGTTGTTATTATTGTTATTACTATTATTATTGTTGTTGTTGTTATTATTATTGTTGTTGTATTATTATCGTTTATAATTTGTACAATTAACCTCCCTATGGTTCGACCCCGGTCTTGCCGGGTTATTTATTACTTCGACACTCCTGCACTTGGGAGAGGACATCAATCTTTTAGTCGTGTCAGAGTATGAAGCGTCTTCGACAATATATGTTATATTATACCACTTGGTTGATCTCAAAAATGGATCCTCTTAAATACATCTTTTTGAAACCCTACTTGTCAAGCCGAATAGCAAGATGGCAAGTAATGTTGGCTAAGTATGATATTGTATACAAGACAAGAAAATCTGTAAAAGGAAGTGTAATTGCTAATCATCTAGCAGATAATGCTATAAAAAATTATGAGCCTTTGAAATTTGACTTCCTGGATGAGGATGTGTTGATAATAGAAGAAGACAAAGAGAAGAATGATTGGTGGATCATGTATTTTGATGGGGCAGTGAATGTTTCTGGTAATGGAGCAGGGGCTGTGATAATCTCACCTGGCAAGAAGCAATATCCCATCTCGATCAAACTACAATTTGAATGCACTAACAATACTACTAAATATGAGGCTTGTATCCTTGGATTATAAGCTGCTTTGGAGATGAAAATAAAGAAGCTTGATGTCTATGGGGATTCAATGTTAATAATCTGTCAAGTGAAAGGCAAATGGTAGACCAAGGAAGAAAAACTGATACCATAGTTTGTTGATGCTAAGGGCTTTGATGAGATAGATTTTACCTACATGGGAAGAGACAAAAACCAGTTTGTTGATGCTTTGGCAACCTTAGTTTCTATGGTCAAAACTAATTATGGAATCAGGGCACAACCAATCTGCATTGAGATTAAAACTTTTCCAGCTTATTGTTGTTCAATTGAAGGAGAAATAAATGGGAACCCATGGTTTTATGACATCAAACAGTTTATCCAATATCAAGAGTATCCCTTGAGGGCATTTAAAGCAGATATGAAGACCTTGAGAAGGTTAACTATGGAATTTTATCTAGATGGAGAAATTCTATATAAAAGATCATTCAATGGAACTTTACTAAGATGTCTAGATGAAATCAAAGCTAAGGTAGCATTGCAAGAAATTCATGAAGGAATTTGTGCAACTCATGCAAGTGGGCATATGATGGCTAGACAATTACAACGATCGGGGTATTTCTGGATGACCATGGAGAAAGATTGCATCGATTATGTCAGGAAATGTCATAAATGTCAAGTGTATAGTGATAAGATAAATGCACCTCCAGCTCCTCTATTTAATATGACATCACCATGGCCATTTGCAATGTGGGGAATAGATGTGATTGGGCCAATCAACCCAAAAGCCAGCAATAAGCATCAATTTATCTTAGTAGCCATTGATTACTTCACAAAGTGGGTGGAGGCCAGCTCTTATGCCCATGTAACTCAAAAGGTGGTAAAGAGTTTTATTGAGAAAGATTTGATCTGTCGATATGGTTCACCTGAGAAGATAGTGACCGATAATGCCCAGAATTTTAATGGAAAAATGATCACAGAATTGTGCATGAAGTGGAAAATTAAACATTCAAACTCATCTCCCTACAGACCAAAGATGAATGGTGCTGTCGAAGCTGCAAACAAGAATATCAAGAAGATTATCCAGAAGATGGTAGTTAATTACAAGGATTGGCATGAGATGCTTCCCTTTGCTCTACATGCATATCGCACAGCAGTAAGAACATCTACTGGAGCTACACCTTATTCACTAGTATTTGGGATGGAGGCGGTGATGCCTTTGGAAGTAGAAATTCCATCTTTGAGAGTACTAATAGAATCTGAACTAGAAGAAGCTGAATGGGCTAAAGTGAGATATGAGCAGCTAAACATGATAAGTGAGAAGAGGTTGGCTGCAATTTGTCATCACCAGCTATACCAAAGAAGGATGGCCAAAGCATATGACCGGAAAGTCCGACCAAGAGAATTCAAACAAGGGGATCTTGTACTAAAAAAAATCTTACCACTACCAAGTGAAGACCGAAGCAAGTGGGCACCAAACTATGAAGGCCCATATGTAGTGAAGAAAGCTTTCTCCGGAGGGGCTATGTTGTTAACTAGGATGGATGGAGATGATTTACCTAGGCCCGTGAACTCTGATTCTGTGAAAAAGTATTATGTATGATGTATTTCATCCAATCAAAATCAAATGAAATGAAGTTTTGGCCAGGAAATTCTCTTTGCATATACCTCACCAAAAAGCCCATGCATGATCTCAATGGCTCAACAATCTGATCTTTCAAATGTTTTTTTTTACAAGAGAACCCATTCTTCTTAAATGAGGTTTTAAAAGAATTGATTTTGTTTATGATTTCAATGAAATAAATCAATGATTTGTTTAGGATAATGTTCAAAGCAATTCTCTTGAAAGAGATGACCATACAAGTCAAGAACACGCAATTGGAACAACTATCACTTAAATTCTGTCTTGGACTTACATTTTATCAGCATGAATAATGGTTGGTAGTACATTAGCTTGTCATGGACTTGCAAAACATGGTATCTTATAAATCCAAAACATTACGCTGGATGTGGACAAAGTTTATTGGTTTTAACCGATCCTACTTGAAATGAAGAAAGGCCATCTTTGATATTCCTTTCACTTTCTTTTAAAATTATCCTTTGCAGTCCCAATTTGAGCTGAGTCTATTTAAAGTTTTTTCATAAGAACCTTAACTAAGATCACACCCTACACTGGGGGCAAAATGAAAGAAATGATCATGGAAATCATCTTGAAGACATGTGAGCTTATGAAGTCTGACAACAAGGAATTCAAATAAAAAATTCCAAATAATTGAGAGAATTCCCAAAAAATAGAAAAAATTCCTAATTGGGAATATTTAGTATCATTTTGTTGTCAATATAAAAAAAGAGATGAAGATAAGATAACAGTGATCTATAGTTTTCAAACCCTTAAACACCTTTTTTGAGCTTATGAAATCCCTTTTCTTTTACAGCCTTGAGCCATAAATACATTACATGCCTTTAAAGTCCTTTCTAATCAAGGAAGCAACCTGAATTAATAAACAGCGATCCAAAAATATAAGAGACTGTTTCATAAAGAGTCATGATGTAGTAAATAATTACTCATTATTATTCATGCTGATAAAAGGACTGCTTCTAAAAATAAAGGGCAATTGTTCCTTTTCCCTCAAAATACATTCAAGATTGCTTGAACACATTGAAAACCAAAGCAGAAGGTCATCTCATCACTTACCTTTATCTGA
>NW_011500279.1:25736-27344 GCF_000495115.2 Populus euphratica
TTTGCAATGTGGGGAATAGATGTGATTGGGCCAATTAACCCAAAGGCCAACAATAAGCATCAATTTATCTTAATAGCCATTGATTACTTCACAAAGTGGGTGGAGACCAACTCTTATGCTCATGTAACTCAAAAAGTGGTCAAGTCAAGTGTTTCATTGAGAAAGATTTGATCTGCTAGTATGGTTCACCTAAAAAGATAGTGACCGACAACGCCAAGAATTTTAATGGAAAAATAATCACAGAATTGTGTGTGAAGTGGAAAATTAAACATTCAAACTCATCTCCCTACAGACCAAAGATGAATGGTGTTGTCGAAGCTGCAAATAAGAACATCAAGAAGATTATCTAGAAGATGGTAGTCACTTATAAGGATTGGCATGAGATGCTTTCCTTTGCTTTACATGCATATCGCACAGTAGTAAGAACATCTACTGGAGCTACACCTTACTCACTAGTATTTGGGATGGAGGCGGTGATGCCTTTGGAAGTAGAAATTCCATCTTTGAGAGTACTAATAGAATCTGAACTAGAAGAAGTTGAATGGGCTAAAGTGAGATATAAGCAGCTAAACATGATAAGTGAGAAGAGGTTGGCTGCAATTTGTCATCACCAACTATACCAAAGAAGGATGGCCAAAGCATATGACAAGAAAGTTCGACCAAGAGAATTCAAATAGAGGGATCTTGTACTAAGAAAAATCTTACAACTATCAAGTGAAGACAGAAGCAAGTGGCACCAAACTATGAAGGCCTGTATGTAGTGAAGAAAACATCCTCCAGAGGGGCTCTGTTGTTAACTAGGATGGATGGAGATAATTTACCGAGGCCCGTGAACTCTGATTCTGTGAAAAAGTATTATGTATGATGTATTTCATCCAATCAAAATCAAATGAAATGAAGTTTTGGCCAGGAAATTCTCTTTGCATATACCTCACCAAAAAGCCCATGCATGATCTCAATGGCTCAACAATCTGATCTTTCAAATGTTTTTTTTTACAAGAGAACCCATTCTTCTTAAATGAGGTTTTAAAAGAATTGATTTTGTTTATGATTTCAATGAAATAAATCAATGATTTGTTTAGGATAATGTTCAAAACAATTCTTTTAAAAGAGATGACCATACAAGTCAAAAACACGCAATTGGAACAACTATCACTTAAATTCTGTCTTGGACTTACATTTTATCAGCATGAATAATGGTTGGTAGTACATTAGCTTGTCATGGACTTGCAAAACATGGTATCTTATAAATCCAAAACATTACGCTGGATGTGGACAAAGTTTATTGGTTTTAACCGATCCTACTTGAAATGAAGAAAGGCCATCTTTGATATTCCTTTCACTTTCTTTTAAAATTATCCTTTGCAGTCCCAATTTGAGCCAAGTCTATTTAAAGTTTTTTCATAAGAACCTTAACTAAGATCACACCCTACACTGGGGGCAAAATGAAAGAAATGATCATGGAAATCATCTTGAAGACATGGGAGGTTATGAAGTTTGACAACAACGAATTCAAAAAAAAATTCCAAATAATTAAGAGAATTCCCAACAAATAAAAAATTCCTAATTTGGAATATTTAGTATCATTTTGTTGTCAAGATAAAAAAA
>NW_011500279.1:33280-33419 GCF_000495115.2 Populus euphratica
ATTAGCTGAAAGCTCGTTACATGGGTTCAGGATATTCAATAAAATAAATCAATGATTTGTTTGAAAAAAAAAAAAGAAAAAAAAAAAAGAGAAGACAAAAATAGTAATCCCAACCCAAGGAAGTTAACCTTAAACATTA
>NW_011500279.1:33793-38317 GCF_000495115.2 Populus euphratica
TGACAACAAGGAATTCAACAAAAATTCCAAATAGTTGAGAGAATTCCCAACAAATATGAGAAAAAAAAAAGAAATTTCTAATTTGGAATATTTAGTATCATTTTTGTTGTCAAGATAGCAAAAGAAAAGACTAAGATAAGATAACAGTAATCTATAGTTTTTAAACCCTTAAAGACTCTTTTAAGCTTATGAAATACTATTTCTTTTATAGCCTTGAGCCATAAAATACATTACGTGCCTTTAAAGTCCTTTCTAATCAAGAAAGCAACCTGGATCAATAAACAACGTTCTTAAAATATAAGAGATTTTTCCATAAAGAGTCATGGTGTAGCAAATAATTACTCATTATTATTCATGCTGTTAAAAGGAGTGTTTCTAAAAATAAAAGGCAATTGTTTCTTTTCTCTCAAAATATATTCAAGCAATCACTTGAACACTTTGAAAACTAAAGTAGAAGGTCATCTCATCACTTACCTTCATCTGTGATTACTTTTACTAAGAGATTTAACACAAATCCCTAGAGTTGCTTGAACATTGTTGTAAACAGACATTGAGAGTTTTAGTTTTCAAAAATAGAAAAATCATTTTTGAAAAAAAAGGTTTTCTTTGTACGAAAAACGAATATATGACACATTAGAGGCAGAGTTGGAAAATCAGAGATTCTAATGACAACAAGAGCAAAGGAGGAAATAAAATGAGGCTGTTAATTCTTCTAGGGGCAGAGAAGTAGTCACCAAATTCCTATTGGCACAAAGAAATTTGTTTCCCTAGTGGAAGATACACATGATAAAACTGTAGACTTTCTTCCAGTATGGGGATTGAAATAGCATGATTATGCAGTTTTTATGAAATGAGATTGTTGACTCTCATAATATGATCAGTTAGACAATATGATAACTGATACATCTTCAGATATGAAAATCTCAGGTGAAGTGGGATAATCCTCATATATTGACTATGTGAATTGTTTAAAGAATCCTCAATAATGGGAATGTTACCAACAACACAATTTCGGGCTAGGGAGAAGCTAATGCTCTGAGTGAAGTAACCAATGGAGAAAAGGGCAGTGACTATTGGGAAACTCAAACAAAGCTTATCTTGGAGAACTAAACAACATAGGTGAGCTTGAGTAGATTTGAAAGATGTGTAAATCAAAAGAGCTTACTAAAATTCAAGATCCTTAAACAAGATGAATGGGGGATCTGTGTTTCATAAAGGTAAGATACATTGCATATCGTCTAACTTCACAAGCATTGCATATTTGTCTTGTAGATATTTCTTGAAACAAAATTCCCAATGGAATCCAACGAGATTCAAACGAAATGAAGTTCTTCTAATCACATCAAATATGGCAATTTCATGAAAGCAAAATTCATAAATGAAGACAAGAAAGATGGATTTTTATTTATGAAAAAAGGTTTAAAAGTATAAATGTTAAACAGTGCGAGGATGATTAGGGATATTTTCATCTTGATGATTAATCAAGCCTCGAAATTCTTCAAATTGTTTATGCATACGCTCCATCTCTTCCTCGAACTCGAGGTGTCGTATGTTAACATAGTCCCTTCAAAAGTCAACACGTGCATTTAGCTCTTGGTTTCTCTTCTCTAAGTTGTTTATGTGATGTCTTTCATCACGGAGTCTATTCCTTAAATTCTCAATCAGATGATGGAGATCAAGAACCTGAGTATTCAACTCAAGTCTTCTGGCATGAAGATGCTATGCAATGTTCACCAAAGAAGAAGTAGCTCTAATTCTGAGAGCAAGTGACTGATTCACTACTTCAATATCGATCCTAGCTGCCAGCATTATTTCATCACGAGGAAGGATCATGTCTCTAGCCACGGCTATAGTAGTATCTTCATTGTCCATTACAGTATTTTCTATTGTAACTGGACAACCATTCACTTCAAAAGTAGTACGCCAAACTACAGGCTCTACTGCAGGAACAAGATTTGGGTTAGCATTGGAAGAAGAGGAAGACATGATTAAAGCTTTAAGAGTTGAGAACTTTGAAAGGCTTGAAAATATAAGAAGTTGATGATGTCTATCACCAAATATTGTGTGATTTATAAGGATTCTACTCCTACTATTATTTTGAATAGAAGATCAAATCTTAACCGTAGATATAAGACTTTCTTGAGAAGCTTTCATTATCTCTGAGATCTAATTACAAATCAGATCTCAATCGTAGATATAAGACTTTCTTGAGAAACTTTCACTATCTCCGAGATCGATTGCAAATCAGATCTCAACCGTAGATATAAGACTTTTTTGAGAAGCTTTCATCATTTTTTAGATTGATTTACAAATCAAATCTCAACCGTACAAATATGACTTCCTTTAGAATTTTTCATTAACACTAAAGCTTATAGTGAAATCACTTTCATATATTTCACAAAATCAATCTGAAATCACTTTCATGTATTTCAGGAAACCATTGATGAAATCACTTTCATGTATTTCACAAAACCATTGTTGAAATGACTTTCATGTATTTCACTAAACCATTGCTGAAATCACTTTCAGGTATTTCACAAAATCAATATTGAAAACACTTTCATGTTTTTCACTTGGGCAGGTCGCCCATAAGAATTAGACCAACTGAAAAATATGTGTTTTTCAAACACTTCCGTCATTTTTCTTTACAAAACCTACTATGCAAAGTCAAAAGAAAATGAATTTTCCAATGCCTTTGCAACGTAAGCATTGTAAAGATGGGGCAACTATTGTAACCTAATTTTGGATTCACTAAGATTTTCTCGAATGTTATTTTATTTTATTATTCATAACAACTCGGGTCAACCGCATCTTTCGATCAAAACCAAGTCCACCGAGCCAATACAGGTTAAACCATGTCGACCGGGATAAAAAATGAGTTTCGGGCTGTTTTAGGCCAAAACCGAGTCCACCAGGTCAATACGGGTTCCACCATGTCGACTAGGATAAAAAATAAGTTTCGGTCCGTTTTGGGTCAAAACCGAGTCCACTGGGTCAATATGGGTCCCGCCATGTTGATTGGGATAAAAAATGAGTTTCAGGCTATTTTTGGTTAAAACTGTTATTTTTGGTCAAAAACCAGGTCCACCGAGTTGATACCCATATAAAGATTTTTTTTTATATTCCAATATAATTTTCGGTAATTAAAATTGATTTTTAGCGGTTGAAACGAGCTTTTTCTAATACTGATTTGAGTTTTTAATTTTACCCCTATAAATATTTATTATTATTATTATTATATATAATAATAAAAAAAAAATACAACTTTTGTCATAGTATGACGATGGTAGGCGGTGCAGTTAGAGAGAAAAAAAAATAGAAAGAAGAAAAAAGAAGAGAAAATCCAAGAAAGCGCTTACTATTTATTTTGTTACTATTTAGATACTATTCATGTTTTTTATACTTTTTCCTCAGGAAAGGAAAAAAATGATTTTAAAAAAAAAAACAATTTGAAAAATACCAAAAATATCCTAACTGTTATATCTAATGTTGTTTAATTTTGAGCCTTTGATTTAATAGGATACAATAGGCTTACCACACTTGATTAAAATCCAAATCCATCTCAGCCCTTAAAATAATCTGCCCTTCGATCCTGTTGTGTCACGTCATCCAGTGTACCAAACGCTCGGTGCACCGCGCCACACCGGAACAAAGCTCAGCCCATCCGGATTGTCCAATCAACTTACAGATCAAGCCAATCACAGCCGCAGGATTAGTTCATCTGCGATCCAACGGTTCACAGCCTTCAAAGGCACCGGAACATCATGCTCGCTTTCACACCGTAGCAACATCTCGGAGTCTCTCTCTTTTCTCACTGGTGATTCTCTCTCTCTCTCATCCGATCTCCCATTTCCAGCCGTTTTAAGCCTCTGAACCACCACAGAAAGGTGAATTACCCCCACTGAAGCAAAAAACTAGTCGTTGTACGTGTTTTCACCGCCTCATCTGGTCGGAAAAAGGTCGTCATTGTCATCGGCCACCCGAAGCTTCGAACCGACAATTCTCTCTCATCAACCATCAACAGAAGTCGAAACCATCGTCATCAGAATACTCTCCCTTAGATCTACCAGAATCAACCATTTGTTTGCTGGAATCTCGCTAGGAAATTTCATCGCCTCCAACAGCACCCGCGCGTGAATCACACGCGCTGCCAGTGGCATTTTCATAAATTTCCGAGAAATTCAAGAGTATTTCAGTCTTTTACCTATGTAGTGGCACTCAGGTAATATTTTATGATTTTTTATGGTATTTTTGATATTTTTATAAATAAATACTTGTAAAAATTTTTGCATGTAAACAAACAAAAAATAAATATAAAAGAAATAACGACGCGGGTCCAACACCCATCTTATCATGTCATCGTTTATGGGTTTAAAACCCGATTTTCAAGTATGGATATACCCATTTCTCAATGATATCAAAATAATTTTTTTTTTATAAATAAATATTATTTGTCGAAACGTCTTTTTTATTTACAGAAAAGGACCTATGTCAAAAATTTAAATACCAAATATGGATTATGTC
>NW_011500279.1:40614-41537 GCF_000495115.2 Populus euphratica
CCTTAACTAAAACATGTTTTATAATAAGAAGTCTGACACGATAAAGGACCTTTAATTTATGGTAAATGTTCATCCTAAATGCTTTATATGGATGGAAAGATAAGACATAAGCCTAAAACTTTCACATGGAAGTCAAACTCAATTCTATTGTTTGGAAGTCTAAATCTTAGCAACAATGTAAAAGTCCAAATATGTCCTGCAACCCAGACACTGTTTAGTGTTCGACCCATATCTCTAGTTCTAGAAGTTCAAATAATCTCAATTTTTTTTCTAGAAAGCTGAGATAATTTCCTAGAACTTTCATATGGAAGTCTGGTTCAAATTTTGATGTTATGAATGAAGTTTTATTCAGACAAGAAGATAAGGATTATAACCAAGTCAAGATGTGGTTACCCACTCAACAAATAGTTATCAAATCAATAGTTTCAAATTTTTGGCCTATAAAAGGAGGCTTTTGTCATGCATTTATACATCTTCGTTTCCAGATCAAGATTATGCTCTTGCTTTCTCTCTTTGTATTTTTATAATGCTTAAGTTTTGCTTTCATTAATATCTTATTTGTGCATTTCCTTTTCTTTTCTTTACTTAGTTAACTTTTATCTTATTTATGTTCCTATCTTATCTATTTATGTTTCTCTCTTTCGTTACGTTTAACTAAGTTTATTATTTAAAAGTGAAAAGGTTACACTAATGGTGTAAGAATAAGTATATTGTAAACTCAATATGGACTTTAATGTTTGATACTAACATGTTTTCTATTGTTCACTTTTAATACTTTGCTTGTTAAATGGTTAATCTAGATTTGTGTTGTATAACATTTGATACAATAAATACTTGGCACTTTCATAGCCCAACTGTATGGTATAACCGACACTTGTGCTATGAAAGGAACTTGATTTGTTATTAACATAAGTTATTATCGA
>NW_011500279.1:41740-83343 GCF_000495115.2 Populus euphratica
CTCAAAGTTCAAGTTCTCATTAATTTCTTTATTATTATTATTATTCTTATTATTATTACTATTAGTATTATTAGTATTGTTGTTGTTGTTGTTGTTGTATTATTGTTATTTATAATTTATATAATTAACCTCCTTGTGGTTCGACCCTGGTCTTGCCGAATTATTTATTACTTCGACACTCCTACACTTGAGGGAAGACATCAATCTTTTGGTCATGTCATTCAACTTAAAGGATTTAAATCTAGGTTTTCAAGCATGCAATTACAACAATTAAGAAAGTTTAGGGTCAATTGAGGCTGCATGTCTATCTCGGCCAAAGCTTAGACTTAGACCTATATATGATGTTTCTCTACCATTTTCTTATCCATTAAATGCTCATTTTGATTCAATCAATCAATAGAAGTTTGAATGTCTAGGTTATGTTCTAGGATGTTAGGTTTGATTTCAAGTAATTCATGCTTTGTTTTTCTTATCTAAAGCATCATAATGTTTCAATATGCCATGTTTCATCTCTATGTGCTTTTAATTTCATGAAATCTAGTTCTTAATTAGATTTGGTTTTTTAAGTTCATTTATTGTTCTTCATATTCTTGAATAAAATTTGAACAATTTCTCCATTTGATCTTATATTTTTTGTACATTGGTTTAGGTTTTTTCAAGCTGAGAAGCCTAGCCCATGAGATTGGTTAAGCCTGTCAGTTTTTTAAGGACATGTTTGGTATGCCTAGAATTTACCAAAGAAAAAAAATACAATTTCTTGTCCTTAAAGCATGTTTTCCAAACACAGCCTTAAGACAATTTCTAAGCTTATGAATTTTAGCTAAAGGTGTATTTTCCAAACATATCATACTGATTTTTCCAACTCTTGTTTTTTTTTTTTCTTTTTGTTGTGTTTTCTAAACAAAGCCCTTGTTTTTTTAATTAATTCATTTGCAATAACATATTTTTTTATGTCTCTTACATTTTGTTCTTTATTTATTTAATATTTGGGATTGAGATCTATATGCAAATGCTTTCCTAGTATTAAATAAATCAGTTTCTTTAAAGAAAAACAATAATTTTTTTCTTTCAAAAAATACATTAAGTATTTTAATTTATATATATCCAAATTTTGAAAGTTTTCATGCATATTTTATATAAAAAAATTACATTTTATCATACTTTGAGAAATACAAAAATCAATTTGCTTAATTAATATTTTAGGTGTGAATTTTACCATATGATGGATGTTCCCAATATTAAATTAAATGAATTGAAAAAAGTGAAATGCTAGGAAGTAGTTGTAAACTTTAATATTTGAGGGTAAAAAATTACATTGTAAAGTATATCCTCAGGTATTAAAGATACAAAATAAAAATAAATACACCATTAAAATTTGGGTTTGAGAATGGTTAGGTTTTTGCTTAATGAGATAGAGATCTCCTTACTAAAAGAAATCTATTTGGAGCCCTCATAGATAGAGAACTTCTTATCAAGAATGATCTCCCTCAATTATATAAGACATGAACCTTCTTACTGAAAAGAACTTTTCTTGAATCTTAAATAGACTAACGAATAGAAACTTAACATAGAAAAAAAAATCAATTAATAATGCAGTTTATTATAGGTAGGGTGTGTACTAGAAGTGACGTGTCTTTCTAATGCACAACTTATCTCTTTACCCAAACTCTTGCAGACTATTGAGTTTTTTAGTAACCATAATAGTATAGAGTAACTTCTTAATTTTTCAAATCATAATTTCATGATTAATACCAACATATCTAAAACACCCTTGATCTAGGAAAAAGTCCTGCCATTCAACGTTGTGTATGCTATGACAGTTTGTTTGCTAAAGCTGAAAACTTAATAAAAGATTATGCTACTGAGAGTTTGTTTGTTTTGCAGAAAATATTTTTCAATAAACCTTTTCCTTTGTTTTGCAATATAACATAAACATATAAATAAATAAGTGAATGGAAAAATATTTTCTAGCAACCCTTAATAGAAAATTATTTTATCCTTATAAAGAGTAGAAACTATTTTCTTTGGATGACCATATCACGATATTCAGTGACATCATTACTTATCATTTAAATAACCACTATTAGTATCACCGCCACCAATATCATTATAACCACCATCATATTATTAATGTAATTACTATTTTATTATCATCGCCTTCATTATCCAACAACAACCATTAACACCATTCACTATTAGTGTCACCGCCACTGATTAGTACTTAAAAGTGCATTTTTATCATGGTTTTATATCATCATTTTGCACTTGAAGTATCAATAACTCCTCAACTAAAGCATGTTTTATAATAATATATCAAATAATATAAGATACCTTTAATTTGTGGTAAATGTTCATTTTAAATGCAGGCCTATCACATAAATGAAAGGATTGATTGATGACTTGAAGAACTTAAATTGCAAGGATAAAGAGATGGCCAAACTTAGAAAAGAGATGTCGGTGCAATCCAAACCGGAACACTGTTCGGTAATTGGGTCATATCTGGAGCTACAGATCTCAGATTTAGGTCAAATTTATATGGATGGAAAGGTAAGACATAGGCCTACAACTTTCATATGGAGCCCAAGATCTAAAAAGGCCATTATCAAGTCCAAATTGTAGCAACAACAAAGAAGCCCGAATCTGTCTTCCAGCCCGAGCACTGTTCGGTATTTTGGCCATATCTGGAGTTCTAGAAGTCCAAATGAGCTGAAGTTTTTACACAAGAAAGCTGAGACAATTGCCTACAACTTTCATGTTTACAACTGGCTCCAATTTTGACGTTATCAATGACGTTTTGGGCAGACAAGAGAAGATAAGGATTGTCACCAAGTCAAAAGTTGGTCACCCACTTATCAATTAGTCATCAAATCAATAGTTCCCAATTTTGGCCTATAAAAGGAGGCATTTGCCATGCATTTAGGCATCTTGGTGTTCAGATCAAGATCATGCTCTTCCTTTCTCTCTTTGTATTTTTTATGCTTTGTTTTCATTAATATTAAGTTTATGCCTTTCATTTCCTTTCCTTTACTTAGTTAACTTTTATGTTCTTATTTTGTTTATCTATTTTGCTTTCTTTCATTATGTCTAGCTAAGTTAATTATGTCAAGGTGAAAAGGTTACACTAATGGTGTAAGAATAAGTATAATGTAAACTTAATATGGACTTTAATGTTTGATACTAACATGTTTTATATTTGCTATCTTGTTCACTCTTTAATACTTTGCTTGTTAAATGACTAATCTTGATTTATGTTGTATAACACTTGGTACAACAAATGCTTGGCACTTTCATAGCCCATAATGTATGGTATAACCGACACCTGAGCTATGAAAGGAACTTGATTTGTTGTTAACATAAGTTATAATCATGAATGCTTGACGAGATTTACAAGTATTAGCATTAATTGAATAAGATGACTAATGTAATCATGTTAACAATATATAATCTGATTGGAACCTCCTTTGTGTGTGGTTTCCAATTCAATAATAAGAGTTTATACTATACTTGTTTGATATACCATTAGTGGAACCTCTAACCTTGATCAATCTTTTAGTCGTGTCAGCCACCAAAATCATTATAACCACTATCATATTATCAATGTAATTACTATTTTATTATCATCTTCTTTACTATCTAACAACAACCACCAGCACCATTTACCATTGCAACCACCACTACTAGTCACCATTACAACTACCACTATCTTGTTATTAAAGTAAATATTATTTTATCACAATTCCCTCCATAACAACTCCCAAAATAACAATTATCTTATGATTCCATTGCTACCAACATTATTACTGCACAACCTATGAATAAATACTACCACCATAATCATCACCAAACTATCATTATAAATACTAACACCATCATCATCACCAATAATATCAACTTAACTATTAGCATCACTACTATAATTATCTTGATCACAAACATTATAATTATATCATCTTATTAATATTACTAAAAAATTATTAATGAAAGATAATATTTTACATGAAGATCTTTTTATTAATACATCTA
This sequence comes from Populus euphratica, assembly GCF_000495115.2. Taxonomy (NCBI): domain Eukaryota; kingdom Viridiplantae; phylum Streptophyta; class Magnoliopsida; order Malpighiales; family Salicaceae; genus Populus; species Populus euphratica. Next base: position 45,764 of record NW_011500279.1, read on the forward strand.
AATAATGAAAAATACTGATTTTTTTAGGTAAAAAATATTATAGAGCAATGATTTTTCTACCAAACAAATTGAACTTAAAGGTTTCAAACATGGTAGTTAAGTTTTGGATGATGAGAGAAATGAGAAAATGAAGTGGATTCATATAGGTTTTTAAGCAGCTAGGTTACTTTCTTTCACCTTTTTATTTTACTTAGATTAACAAATTTTCATCTTTACCCAACCTATTTTCTCATCAAAATGAAAGCTCTCATTGTAAGGAATTCATAAACACCTAATTTAGAAATCTTTATGGATGGAATTGGAAGTGAATTCAAGATCTAAAAGTTTAAAATTAAATTTGTTTGTTGAATAGTTTCTTAAAAGTGATTTTTAAAGTTAAATTTAAGTTTATAATATTGAATGAAGCATGATTAGTACTTAAAAGTGCATTTTTATCATGGTTTTATATTGTTAGATTTTAACTTGGTAATAGGGAAAAATATTTTATTTGATTTAGGATTGATTTAATTATTATTTTATTACTAATTATAATTGGAGAAATGATTTAGTGTTGAGTAAATCATAATTTAATTATGTTATTTTCTTTCTAATGAATTATTTTTATGATAATTTCAAAAAAAAATATAATATGATTTAAGCAATTATCATTTTAAGTTAGTTTTAAAATATTAATGCAAAGTGAAATTCATGAATTCTATTTATTTTTTAAAAAAAATTATGTAATCCATGACTTTTCTACATTTTATTCTATTTTTTCACCTCATCAACCAAATAAAATATAAATACATTCACTCTATTTTATACACTATTATCAATAATTTTATTTCTTATTTTTTTTATCTCTTTTATCATAATTATCTGTCTCTTCTATTTCAATATAATAACAAAATATAAATCATCCAATGCATACAGTACAATGTTCTCTCAATACATAAAATAAGATATGGATAATTATAATCTGAAATACCAATTTTATATGACATAGTAAATTTATCATGCACTAACATTGCAAGTTTGTTAGTATTGCATTTCGAATAAAATGATTTTATATATATATATTATTCTTGTCGCATTTGACATCGTGACGATCTTTAAAAATTAAATTATTAAAGTGAAATAATAGATTTCTGGTATCTTGTTCTTAGATGAGAAATGTTTTATTTAATAAGTTGCTACCTAGTATTATAATCACTGAAAACTCTAACTGATTAATAAAGATTCTATAGCATGAGATAGAATACGTAAACAAAAAGATATTATTACTCCTTAAGTGCTCTACCGAGGTAAGCTGTATTGTTGATTTTATCTTAAATTGCTAAAGATTTATTAGATTATGCTACCAATGATCTGCTTGTAATATTCCCGACTTTAGCTCCAATAAATATTTGAATACGAATATTTTCAATGTTGATATTGGTAAATATTATGTAACACAAAAAATCATAATATATATATATATATAGTTTTTTTTAATAAAAAAGACAGGTATATATCACATACTAGATTTGTATTTCAAAATAAAAATTCACAAATCAAATATACAGTGAAATTGTCAGAAAATAAAACATGCGAGGGATCCATAAATAAATTTAAAAGAGTCCATAAATGTTTTTAGAATTTTTTGATATCACAAAGGAATTTATTTGATCAAATATCAAAATAAAAATAAATATAATAAAGATAATTACACACCCTTGATCCAATACAAATTAGGTTGGCTGGCCTGAGTCCTAGGCTAACCTCATCTATTTTTTTTTTTAGAAATCTAGCTCAATCAATACAAATTGAGCTGTAATTAGTACTTAAAAGTGCATTTTTATCAAGGTTTTATATTGTCATTTTGCACTTAAAATATCAATAACTCCTTAACTAAAGCATGTTTTATAATAACAAATCAGATACCATAAGGCACCTTTAATTTATGGTAAATGTTTATTTTAAATGCAGGTCTATCACATAAATAAAATGATTGATTGATGAGTTGAAGTATTGAAATTAAAAGGACAAAGAAATGGTCGAACTTAGAAAAGAGATGCTAGTGCAATCCATATTGGAACACTTGACATGACCAAAATATTGATATCTTCTTCCAAGTGCAGGAGTGTCGAAGTAATAAATAACCCGTTAAGACTGAGGTCGGACCATAAGAAGGTTAATTATATAAATTATAAATAACAACAATACAACAACAACAAGAAGAATAATAGTAATAGTAAGTAACATTATAATAGTAGTAGTAGTAGTAGAAGAAGAAGAAGAAGTTGATGAGAACTTTGAGATGGAAGACTAATATAAGAATTAAACAATTATAACAATAAATGTGAACGTTAGATGATCTACTAATGGTATTTCAAATAAATATAGTATAAACTTTTATTATTCAACAGGAAACCACTGTTGCGATGTCGCGGTCGCACAAATTAATTACCCTTACACTTAAATCACACAAGATAGTATAGAGCAAGCAAGGGATCGATCCCACGAGGAAGATTTAGTTTAGATTTTTATGCTATACGTTATGCAATGGGGGGGTTTTGATTTGTGATAATCTAAACTATGGAAGAAATTAAACTAGTGAACACAATCAATTAAAACTAAAATTTATCAAGAAAACAAACCTTGGTCACAAGCACACATCCACCTACAGAAATCAAAACCGATCCTTGAAACGAAACTCCAGTTTATATTCTGAATTTTTATCTTTTCTTAACTTTGGTTAATTAACGGATCCGCCGTATAACTAGCCCTAACCAACAAATAATCACAGTGTCCGCACTAATGATTTAATCTAATGGCAGCCTTAAGATCTAGATAAATTCATTAATCTTAACAACCAAGTTGTCTGCTTGTGTTGCTTTGATCGAATGTTTTCCCTAAGTTTAATAACGTAGTTCCGCCACAATTATCAAGCTTAGTTGCTTCACAAGTTTATATACCCTAACTCCGGTTTTGATACCAAACTTAGCAATAGATTGTTCACAATAATAACTTAGAGTCCGCTCTAGCAATTATCAACAACAATCATAGAAAACATGCATAGGAAAACAATCATACTCATTCATAATACAAACTGAAAATAAATGAAGAATAAATCTCACAGTTCTTGAAATCTGAAAGTTTCTGCGTCCTTGCAACCAAGAAAAGAGCTTAGCCTTGCATATCTATTGAACAACTACTCCTAAAGATAAAAGAAAGCATTATTTCTAGTATGTAGAGAGGAGAGTTTGTGTTTCTTCACTTCTAGTTGCTACCACCTTTCTTTGATTCTATTGCACTCCCTCCTCCTCTTTCTTGGCTCTCTTGATGTCTATATATAGGCTTCAATGGCAGCTCCTCTTGCTTCTTTATCAACAATGGTGGCTGCCAAACTTGCCAAACTTTGACATTAGTAGTCACCACAAACAACCCACCATTGTAGCCTCCTTCTTTGACAATGGCAGCATTCCAACTTGCAGCTGGTTTGTGGTTGGTGATTTGAGGTTGGTGGATTGAGGTTGGTGGCTACTTTTCTTGACCTTCTAGATTGATTTACTAGAGGGGCTAAATTGCTGAAATTATAACTTGGATGATAGTTTAGAAGCTTCGAAACATAATTTGGACTCATTTCTTCACGAAACCTGATTGCTGGCAGAATTCAGTTGTCATCTTTGAAAAATCATATCGCCCACAAAATTGAGTTTGCATCAATTGGACTTCTATAGCTCCAGATATGGAATTTTGAATGGACAAAGGTCAACAGTGGCAGAATACGAGATTTGACTTTGAAGGATGTGATTTCCATGATCTTCCTCTTTGTATTTTTCTTGCATTACATTTCCAGAAAGGTATGGATGTTAGCTTTTTAGAGCCACTAGAATCACTTCATTTTGATCTCTAGAAATCACGCTCTGCACAAAACATCGACTGAACATCAAATCTGCCAATTATCTCCAATTTACTCCTTTTTGCATTTTTCATCCAAAAGTGCCTTCAAAACATAAAACAAAGAATATCAAGGCATTTTACATATAAAACATGGACAAAACATTAGGTAAAAGTGGGTGAAACTATCGAATAATATGGTTACATCAACCACATACAAAAGAGGTTCCAATTGGATTATAAATTACTAACATGATTAGATTAGTTATTTTATTCGAATAATGCTAATACTTGTAAATATTGTCAGACATTCATGATTATAACTTATGTTAACAACAAATCAAGTTTCTTTCATAGCACAAGTGTAGGTTATACCATACGGTTGGGCTATGAAAGTGCCAAATATTTGTTATATCAAGTGTTATACAACATAAATCTAGATTAATTATTTAACAAGCAAAGTGTTAAATGTGAATAAGATAACAAATACAAAGCATATTAATATCAAATATTAAGATCTATGTTGAGTTTACACTATACTTATTTTTACATCATTAGTGTAACCTTCTCACCTTGACAGCAGAATTAAGTCTTTCCTTTGACATGAAAGTTTTAGGCCTATGTCTCAGATTTTTATCTATATAAAACAGACCTAAATCTGAGATCTACAACTCTAAATATGACCCAATTACCGAACAGTGTTTCAGTTTGGACTGCATTAGCATCTGTTTTCTAAGTTTGGCCTTCTCTTTGTCCTTTCAATTTCAATACTTCAACTCATCAATTAATCCTTTTAATTATATGATAGACCTGTATTTAGGATGAATATTCACCATAAATTAAAGGTATCTTATGGTATCAGACTTGTATTATAAAATATGCTTTAGTTAAGGAGTTATTGATACTTCAAGTGCAAAATGATGATATAAAACCATGATAAAAAATACATTTTTAAGTACTAATCAACATTGTTCGGTAATTGGATCATATCTGGAGCTGTAGATCTCAGATTTAGGTCTACTTTATATGAATGGAAAGCTAAGATATGGGTCTAAAACTTTCATGGGAAGTCAATTCTACTGTTTGGAAGTCCAAATCTTAGCAATAATGTAGAAGTCTGAATCTGTCCTACAACCTAGATACTGTTCAATTTTTAGCCCATATCTCGAGTTCTAGAAGTCCAAATGGCCTCAATTTTTTTTTTAAAGCTAAGACAATTTTCTAAAACTTTCATATGAAAGTTTGGTTTAAATTCTGATGTTATCAATGAAGTTTTATTCAGACAAGAAAATAAAAATTATCACTAAGTCAAAATATGGCCACCTACTCATTAATTAATTATCAAATCAATAGTTTTTAATTTTGGCCTATAAAAGGAGGTATTTGTCATGTATTTAGGCATCTTAGTTTCTAGATCAAGATTATGCTCTTGCTTTCTCTCTTTGTATTTTTGTAATGATTAAATCTTGCTTTCATTAATATCTTATTTATGTCTTTCATTTTCTTTCCTTTATTTAATTAACTTTTATCTTATTTATGTTCTGATCTTGTTTTTTATGTTTCTCTCTTTCATAATATTTAGCTAAGTTTATTATGTCAAAGTGAAAAGGTTACACTAATGGTGTAAGAATAAGTATAGTGTAAACTGAACATGGATTTTAATGTTTGATACTAATATGTTTTGTATTTGTTATCTTGTTCATTCTTATACTTTGTTTGTTAAATAGTTAATCTAGATTTATATTATATAACACTTGGTATAACATATACTTGGCAGTTTTATAACTTAACCATATGGTATAACTAATATTTGTGCTATGAAATGAACTTGATTTGTTAGTAACATAAGTTATAATCATGAATACCTGATAATATTTACAAGAATTAACATTGTTCGAATAAGATAACTAATGTAATCATGTTAACAACTTATAATCCGATTAGAACCTTCTTTGTGTGTGATTTCTAATTAAATAATAAAAGAAGTTTATATTATACTTATTTAAAATACTATTAATGGATTATCTAATCTTGACATTTATTTTTATTATTGTTTGATCCTCACATTAATCTTTTATTTTAAAGTTCTCTTCAACTTTTTTTTTTTTTTATTATTATTACTAGTTTTATTATTATTACTAATATTATTATTATTATTTATAATATGATTTTTTATTTCAACGTCTCTATATTTAAAACAATACATTAATTTTTTAACCGTGTAAAGCTACATTCAACCGGCTAGTCCTGATCACTTACCCAACGCGGATACATAGCCGGTATGCGTGAATTATTTACACATGTTCTACACAGTGGGTCATTGTAATTACCTTCGCACAGTGCCAAACAAAACGAAACTGCAAAGCGGGGAAAGGATGCCTACAGGAGACAAACACGTGTGATGACCGGTGGTCTCTCTCCTTTGTTTCTTCTTCTCTTCTTCTGGTCTTTCTTTCCTAGCTCTCGGTCTCTTGATTTTTTCTCTTTTTTTTTGCTGTGATTTTTCCCACTGGAGATGAAGACGTGAGATTACTGGTCTATCTTCCCTGTGCTTCTTTTTCTTTGTCTTTTCGTTTGTTCTGTTCCCGTGTTATGTCCTCTATGTGTTTGCTCGTTCTTTCCTTTGCGTTTTTCTCTGTTCTTTTTCCTGGTATTCTCTCCCCTGTTTTCCCCTTCCTCCGTCTGTCTTTCACTCCCTGCTCGTGGCCTTTCTCCAGAGAATGCCATGCGGTCGTCTCCAGATGATGAGGCAACCTTGCAGGACTAACGGTCTGCGATGTATTGTGGGGATGAAGGAGATGAACAGTCCTTGCTTCTGATACGACGCCGTTTTTTCCACTGATGCCCCCTGAAGTTCTGATATTTCGCAATTGGACCCTTATTCATAAAATTGTTTTTTCATGTTGCCCCTGCATCAATTGCAATTGGACCCCTATATTTTAGCTTCATTTACAAAACAATCCTCGATTTATGATCTATTCAATTCAGTCCTTAATTAACTCTTTAAATTTTAATTCTTTCAAAATTACCTCTGAAAAGATCAATTAAACTTCCTACCCTTGTTATTTCACCTTGCTTCTTAAACTTTAATTTCTTATTATTTTGCTCTCAATTAGCTCCAAATTTTGATATTTTTTTAATTAAATGGTTGATTTTATAAATAAAATTAATTTCAAATTTAATTAAGTCCTTAAACTTATTAATTTTTAATTAAGCTTTTGATTTCATTAATTACACTAATCAAGGTTTAATTAAATTACTAAACTTATCAATCCTTTCAATTTCTATTAAAATTGGCTTTCAAATTTATAGTTCCATTGTTATTAGTTTTTAAACTTTCAATTTATATTGTTTTGATTGAATTCTCAAATTATTTTTTATTTATTCATTTTTATTAGTTATTACTTTAAAAAAATTCAAAAATTAAATTAATACATTTTTATTTTATCCCTTATTAACTAAACTAGGGATGGTAATAAATACCCATGAACTCAATTATATATCAAATGATATCAACTAAACTATCTTGATATCTATATCCTATTTATTATTTATTGGATTTATAAAATATTTATTAGGTTTTGGGTATCCATATAAGTATTTATCTGACTATTTATTCAATAAAAAATACAATAATTAATATATATATTTGAAGTAAGTGTGTGTATAAAGAGAGAGTTGGATTCAGATAGATTTTGGGTCAGATTTATTAATATTTATATTATAATCCAAATAATCTCATCTAAATTAGGTTAGGTCTGTATTAGTTTTTTTTTTTTTTGATAATCATCGAGAGAGGCCTGTATTAGTTAATATTAAATTGTAACCCCTGAACTAACTAAACAATAACAAAGACTTTTGTTTTATCTTATATATTACCATCAAACCCAACTATATTTCCTATTCTTTTTCATCCCTTCTATCGTAATTTTCTTTGATTTTTTTTTTATTAACGGTAACGAAACACAAAAATAAAAATAGAGCGAAAGACATGGATAATCATTATGATGACTCCGCAAGAGTAAATTCGCCATGCACTAAATTCCTAGTGTCATCTCATAAAAGACTTGTCTGCCACATAAGCTGTGGTGAGTAGTGTCCTTTATTTACACTTGTCAACCAATCGCTGCCATGGACTCTTGGGGGTAGGTGAGAGCTTTGGTTTTGATGGGAACTGCATGAGCCATGGGGTTTGGTTTCTTGAATGTGAGATGGGCATGCTTTGATTCCCTACTTCCCTTCCTACTCACCTCATCTTCAACTTGCCAGCTTAGCTACCAGTCTCTCACCACTACTTTCACCAAACTTTCTCTGCTCCTCTATTTATTACACTTTGCTCGATTGGCTCTCTCCTCGTACACGCCGATCGATTAGCACCATACAGAATTGGGATTGGTTGAGTGTACATTCTGCGTTAGATACATATATCACAGAAAGAAACTCCCTGTCATCATCTCAAGAAACATGATGTCCGTAGCCACGGTTGAGCCACCGAAACCGGAACTCTCCCCCCCACAAAACCAAAACGCACCATCCTCTCATGAAACTGATCATATTTTCAGATCAAAACTACCAGATATAACCATCTCGAACCACCTCCCTCTGCACGCATACTGCTTTGAAAACCTCTCTGATTTCTCAGATAGGCCTTGCTTAATTTCAGGTTCCACGGGAAAAACCTATTCTTTTGCCGAAACTCTCCTAATATCTCGAAAGGTCGCTGCTGGGTTATCCAATTTGGGCATCAAGAAAGGCGATGTAATCATGACCCTGCTCCAAAACTGCCCAGAATTCGTCTTCTCCTTCATGGGTGCTTCCATGATTGGTGCAGTCACCACCACTGCGAACCCTTTCTACACTCCAATTGAAATATTCAAGCAATTCTCTGCTTCTCGTGCGAAACTGATTATCACCCAGTCTCAATATGTGAACAAGCTAAGAGATAGTGACTGCTATGAAAACAACCAAAAACCGGAGGAAGATTTCATAGTAATCACCATTGATGACCCACCAGAGAACTGTCTACATTTCAATGTGCTTGTTGAGGCTAACGAGAGTGAAATGCCAACAGTTTCAATCCATCCGGATGATCCTGTGGCATTGCCATTCTCTTCAGGGACAACAGGGCTCCCAAAAGGAGTGATACTGACTCACAAGAGCTTGATAACAAGTGTGGCTCAACAAGTTGATGGAGAGATCCCAAATTTATACTTGAAACAAGATGACGTTGTTTTATGCGTTTTACCTTTGTTTCACATCTTTTCATTGAACAGCGTGTTGTTATGCTCCTTGAGAGCCGGTTCTGCTGTACTTTTAATGCAAAAGTTTGAGATAGGATCACTGCTAGAGCTCATTCAGAAACACAATGTTTCGGTTGCGGCTGTGGTGCCACCACTGGTGCTGGCGTTGGCCAAGAACCCAATGGTGGCAAACTTTGACTTGAGTTCGATCAGGGTAGTCCTGTCAGGGGCTGCGCCACTGGGGAAGGAGCTCGAGGATGCCCTCAGGAGCAGGGTTCCACAGGCCATCCTGGGACAGGTTAGCGTTAGTTACTTTGCCACTAATTAATTAATGAAAGTTTTCATGAACATATACATGACATGCGTATAGTGTGGTGTGTGCGTTTTCGTTTTGCTAAATATATGGCAAAGGTAGAAGAGAATCACTATTTTTGTGTGTTGGACAAATCTTACGATACTTAGAGTTGTTTTAGGCTCCATTTACTCTGATTCATGGTTTGTTTATTGTATTTTTTTAAAAAAATATTTTATTTTAACAAAAATTAAATTTTTTTAATTTTTTTAATATCAACATATCAAAATTATTAAAAATAAATATTATAAAAATATCGATTTAATTTTTTTCAAGTAACACATATTTTCAAAATTCTATATAAAAAAACAAAAACTATTGTAGTGAAATAAAATTAAAAGAAAACAAAATAAAACTTAATGAAAATGGATGTACGATGTTGTAGATGAAAGCAACGTCAGATACTTAAATCGAATTAAAAAGAAAAGGTTAAGAACTAATTTCTTATTATAAAAAGTTCATGGTTTTTTTTTTTATTATTATTATTATCTTAGAAGAATAATCATATATGGGGATTGCCTATATCCGTTCTGTGTATGTATGATTCTTGAGTATATGGACACGTCACATGGTACAGTATTTAGGTAGACATATCACACAGTATTGAAAAATAAATATTTTCATGTAATAAAAAGAATATATAAATATTTGAATAACCAGTAATTTAACAACTGGTCTCTTGATGATGACCGGAACCGGAGATCTTAGATCCGATATCCGATCCAATGAGGAGTTAAATGTTATTGAATTGCAATTAAAGGCATTGTAGGTGGCAGGACTTGATCCATTAATGAAGCCATCACAGTTGTAAACATTGGAATTTATTGCGCGTTTAAACCGAGTGTTAACCTGTATTTTAAAAAAAAACAATTTATTAAAAATTAATTTCTTAATATATTTTAAATCGTTTTATTATACTAATTTTAAAAATAAAAAATTATTATTTGAATATATTTGAATATAAAAATATTTTAAAAAACAAGACATTCATATTCCTAAATAAACCATTGAAATTGTTTTGAGAGGTGCGCCACACACTTGTATTGACATGCAGCTTCATGAGATTGATTATAAGAAAGATATACCAAAGCAATATCATATTTCAAGAATTTATTTGGTGGAACTGACATTATTCAAGAAGTGAAGTAAAATATACATACAAGTAAGGAAGGAAACTTTTGATGATGGCTTCGACGATGAACAGGGTTATGGGATGACAGAGGCGGGGCCTGTGCTATCAATGTGCTTAGCCTTTTCAAAGCAACCTTTCCCAACCAAGTCTGGATCATGTGGAACGGTGGTTAGAAACGCAGAGCTCAAGGTCATTGACCCTGAGACCGGTCGCTCTCTTGGTTACAACCAACCTGGTGAAATTTGCATCCGTGGATCCCAAATCATGAAAGGTTCGGTAATTTCTCCACTCTCAGCTTGATATGCCAAAAAAACATAATTAATTATATCATTCTTTTGTAGGAGAGGCTATGTCATAATACCATCTACAGTATATCTATAATCTATTCTCTGCAAAGGGTGCACCCATTGAAAAATGTTTTTTGTTTTTCTGAGGTTAAACATGCGAGAGTTCCAAAGTTATTATCCCTTAATAGCCTAAGCCCAAACAGGATATTTAAATGACGCGGAAGCCACGGCAAATACCATAGACGTTGAGGGTTGGCTCCACACTGGAGATATAGGTTATGTCGACGACGACGACGAGATTTTCATTGTTGATAGAGTGAAGGAAATCATAAAATTCAAAGGCTTCCAGGCATGTCTGACATTGGACCTATTTCCTTTCATATCTATGCATTTATTGCGGTCTTTATACCTAGCTGACAATTTAACAAGCATGTTCCATGCTCTATGGTCAGGTGCCGCCAGCAGAGCTTGAGGCTCTCCTTGTAAACCACCCATCAATTGCGGATGCGGCTGTTGTTCCGTAAGTACAATCAAACTCATCATCATATCTGTATCATTTCTCTTGATAACATACTTGTTCAATCGGATTAGGAAAGGAATTGGTGTTAGTCTATCATTGTATTCCAAGGCCCCTAAAGCTAGAGAGCTTGTGTTTCTTTTATTTTATTCATGTTTTCTGTCTCAAAGCCGAGGTAACTTGTATGGAAACAACAGGCAAAAAGACGAGGTTGCTGGTGAAGTTCCTGTCGCGTTTGTGGTCCGCTCAGATGATCTTGACCTTAGTGAAGAGGCTGTAAAAGACTACATTGCGAAGCAGGTGCTCGTGCAACTTCAATACACACACACACACACACACACACACACACACACACACACACACACACACACACACACACACACACACACACACACACACACACACACTAGCTCTTTCAATGTTAAAAATGATACCTTTTCGAAACAATCCTAATAAGGGTTTCAATGCTTATTAAGAATATCAAAGAAAAAGAAAAGCTTCCTCGTCCATTGGAAGCTAAGATCATACACACTCTTACATTTTGTTCTAAACAGGTGGTGTTCTACAAGAAACTGCACAAGGTGTTCTTCGTTCATTCTATTCCCAAATCGGCTTCTGGAAAGATTCTAAGAAAAGACCTCAGAGCCAAGCTTGCCACAACCACCACCATGTCCTAGAATTCATTCCGTTAAATCTGCATTTATTATTTTGTGTTGTCTTTCACTCATTGTGGAAAGATTCTAAGAGAAGACCTAAGAGCCAAGCTTGTCACAGCCAACCATGTCCAAGAATTCATTCCGTTAAATCTGCATTAATTTTTTTGTGTTGTCTTTCACTCATTTGCTCCAATAAAATTACTACAAACCCATCATTCTGTTTACAATTAAACAGTAAGATTTGACCCTTGTGATGTGATTTTTTTATATCTAATAACTAAAGGACTCTTAACAAGAATTGAGCAAACTTTTGCATATTAACTATAACTTTAAAAAAATCACTACTTTAGCGTAAGTTATTCTAGAATATGAATATTTTCACTGTAGATTATAGTTACCATAGGATATGAGTATTTTTATTATGAATTGTAATATTTAACAAGAGCATGATGAGGCTGCAGGTTAAAGACGCCTCGCTGCAGACGTCTAACACTTGGTTGCTAGGCCTAGATATTAGATAGGCCATGCACATATGGCTGCAGCTACTTGGTACTGGGGCTCGCTGAGACTATGGCATGTAAACACCTGGTCCAGGGTTTACCCAGCCTTGAAAGCTTGAGATAGAACCATGCGCCTGCCCGCAGTCCCAGGGGGAGCGGGTTTATAGACCCGAGCGCCTTGCCTATAGACTTGCGTGCTAGGTGCAGACCTGGCTATTAAGGTCTGTTCTACACACTCTTGGGTTTAGGGGAACGTGTGGTTGGATTGGTATACCCTACAGAGAAGAAAAATAAAAAAATATATAATTATTATTATGATTATTATTATTATTGTTAATGATTTTTTTTAAAATTATTATTGTAGAAAATTTGGCTAAACAAATTTAATATCATTATTAATATGGCAAATATTATTATTTGTATTCTAAATATTATTATTTTTATTATAATTAAAAGTTTTGATATTAAGAATAGGAGAAGATTGAATATATATATATATATATATATATAAACAACTATTATTATTATTATTATTGTTAATATTTTTTTTTTATATTATTATTATATAAACTTATCACGCAAGTTTAATATTATTATTAATATGATGAATATTATTATTTATATTTTAAATATTATTATTTATATTTTAAATATTGTGATTTTATTGTAATTAAAAATATTAATTAATTATAATTAATTAGTTCAAAATGCAGACACACCTGGTGTTAGGGCTGAAAAGCCAGAACATTAGGGTCGGCTATGGCTCTAGGTAGCAAACACTTGGTGTAGGGTTCGCCCAGTCTTCGGCGTTAAGGGCAGAGCAGTGCCTGGCTGTTGCCCTAAAGGGCGTTTCTCTGTTGTATTTTTTGGCAAGAATTATAGTAAGGGGTATTGTCTTCTATACCTTAAGCTATAAGGATTGACTTGACAGCTAAACTCAATGTTATTAGATCTGATTGCCAGATTAAGCCCAGAACACTTTTAAAAGAAGCCATCAATAGTATTGATGCAGACCCAAAACCTTTCAAAAAGAGACTAGGTTTGTCTGCTTACCTAGACCCACTTATCTTGGGTTTGGCTGACAGTGAGACCCAATATCCTTGGGTTTCATGGTGTAGTCATACCCAAATATATTATTATTTGTATTATAAATATTTTAAATTTTAATAATAATATTATTAAAAATATTATTATTTGTCTTATAAATATTTTTTCATTATAATTAAAAGTATCAAAATTAAACATATTATTATTTGTATTATAAATAATATTATTTTTATTATAATTTAAAGTATTAATATAATAAATAAACTATTATTATTCATGTTATAAATATTATTATTTTTATTATAATTAATAGTATTAATATTAAAAATAGTATTACTTGTGTTATAAATAATATTATTTTTATTAAAATTAAAAGTTTTAATATAAAAATATTATTATTTTTGGTGTTATAAATAATATTATTTCTATTATAATGAAGAGTATTAATCTAAAAAATATTAATATTTTTTATTTGGATCCTATATCAGAACTCAATTCTTTTAGTTCTTGGATTGTATTATAAATATAATTATTTTATTATATTTCAAATTATCGTATAAAAAATATTATTATTTGTATTAAATATGTTATTATTTTTTATTATAATTCTAAGTATTAATATAAAAAATATTATAATTTGTGTTATAAATATTCTTGGGTTTATTAATATAATTATTTGTGTTATAAATATTATCATTTTTTTTATAATTCAAAGTATTCATACCAAATATATTATTATTTGTATTGTAATATTATTATTTTTATTATAATCCAAAGTCTTAATATAAAAAATATTATTATTTGTGTTATAAATATTCTTGGAATTATTAATATAATTATTTGTGTTATAAATATTATTATTTTTCTTATAATTCTAAATATTCATTTAAAAAATATTATCATTTGTGTTAGAAATATTCTTGGGTTTCTAAATATAAATATTTATTTCTGTTATAAATATTATTATTTTTAATATAATTCAAATATTGATTTTAAAAACATTATTTTTTGTGTTAGAAATATTGTTGGCTTTCTAAATATAATTATTTTTCTTATAATTCAAATTATTCATATTAAATATATTATTATTTGTGTTATAATATTTTTTTTAGTATAATTCAAAGTATTAATATAAAAAATATTATTATTTATGTTATATAAATAATATTCTTGGAATTCTTAATATAATTATTTATGTTGCAAATATTATTATTTGTTATATAAATATTATTATTTTTATTATAACTCTTTTGGGTGCTGAATCAATTAGTTTTGGGTCATGCCTCAGGACTCATTTCGTTTGGGTCTTGTCTCAAGATTCAATTTTTTTGGGTGCTGCATCAGGATCCAATACTTTTAGATCCTGTTAGAGAACCTATTTCTCTTAGGTCTTAACATAGAACCCAAGAGCATTCAGCTAGTGGCAGAACCCCATGTTCTTGGGTTTTGGGTTATATTATAAATATTTTTTTTATAATTCAAAATATTCATATCAAAAATATATTATTTATGCTATGAATATTATTATTTTTATTATAACTTTAATTATTAATATAAAAGATATTATAATTTGTGTTATAAATATTATTGGGTTACTTAATATAATTATTTATGTTATAAATATTATTATTTATCTTATAATTCACCGTATTCACATCAAAGATATTATTATTTGTGTTATAATATTATTATTTTTATTATAATTCAAAATATTAATATAAAAAATATTATTTTATGTGTTATAGATATTCTTGGAATTCTTAATATAACTATTTGTATTATAAATGTTATTATTTTTAATATAATTCTAAATATTCATCTCAAAAATATTATTATATATGTTAGAAATATTTTTAAGTTTTAAATATAATTATTTGTGTGATAAATATTATTATTTTTGTTATAATTCAAAGTATTAATATAAAAAATATTATTATTTGTGTTATAAATATTCTTGAGATTCTTAATGTAATTATTTGTATTATAAATATAATCATTTTTATTATAATTCTAAATATTTATCTAAAAAATATAATTATTTGTGTTAGAAATATTCTTATATTTCTAAATATAATTATTTGTGTTATAAATATTTTTATTTTTATTATAATTTAAAGTATTAATAGAAAAATATTATTATTTGTAGTATAAATATTTTTTTTTAATTATAATTCTCTTAGATGTTGAGCCAATTGGCCTTAGATCCTGTTTTAAGACTAACTTTGCTTGGGTTGATCGTTAGGATCCAATGCTCTTTAATCATGTCTTAAATCCAATATTTTCTGAGTTTTATGTCAGGACCCAATCCTCTTGGGTCGTGATGCAAGACCCAATAACATTGGGTAAGTGGCAAGTTCTAATATTTTTGGGTTTTGGGTTGTGTTATAAATATTTTATATATATATATATATTTCAAAGTATTCATATAAAAAATATTATTATTTGTATTATAAATATTATTATTTTTATTATAATTATAAGTATTAATATAAAAATAATATAATTTATGTTATAAATATTATTGAGCTATTTAATATTATTATTTATGTTATAAATATTCTTGGAATTCTTAATATAATTATTTGTGTTATAAATATTATTTTTCTTATAATTTAAATTATTCATATTAAAAATATTATTATTTTTATTATAACTTTAACTATTTATATAAAAAATATTATAATTTGTGTTATAAATATTATTTGGTTACTTAATATAATTATTTATGTTATAAATATTATTATTTATCTTATAATTCAATGTATTCATATCAAAGATATTATTATTTGTGTTATAATATTATTATTTTTATTATAATTCAAAGTATTATAATAAAAATATTATTATTTGTGCTATAAATATTCTTAGAATTCTTAATATAAATATTTTTGTTATAAATGTTATTATTTTTAATATAATTCTCAAAAATATTATTATTTATGTTAGAAATATTTTTGAGTTTCTAAATATAATTATTTGTATGATAAATATTATTATTTTTATTATATTCAAAGTATCAATATAAAAAATATTATTATTTGTGTTATAAATATTCTTGGAATTCTTAATATAATTATTTGTGCTATAAATATTATTATTTTTATTGTAATTCTAAATATTTATTTCAAAAATATAATTATTTATGTTAGAAATATTCTTGTGTTTCTAAATATAATTATTTGTGTTATAAATATTTTAATTTTAATTTTAATTAAATCATTAATAAAAAAAATATTATTATTTGTAGTTGATTAATACTTAAAAGTGTATTTTTATCAAGGTTTTATATCATCATTTTTGCACTTGAAGTATCAATAACTCCTTAATTAAAGCATGCTTTATAATAATACATTTAATAATATAAGATACCTTTAATTTATGGTAAATATTCATTTTAAATGCAGGCCTATCACATAAATAAAAGGATTGATTGATGAATTTAAAAACTGAAATTGAAAGGACAAAGAAATGACCAAACTTAGAAAAGAGATGCTGGTGCAATCCAAACCAGAACACTGTTCGGTAATTGGGGCATATATGGAGTTGTAGATCTTAGATTTAGGTCTATTTTATATGGATGGAAAGGTAAGACATAGGCCTACAACTTTCATATAGAGCCCAAGATCTAAAAATGTCATTTTCAAGTCCAAATTATAGCAACAACAAAGAAGTCTAAATCTGTCTTTCAGCCCGAGCATTGTTCAGTGTTTGACCCATATCTAAAGTTCTAGTAGTCCAAATTACCTGAAGTTTTTACACAAGAAAGGTGAGACAATTTCCTACTATTTTCATGTTTTCAAGTGACTCCAATTTTGATGTTATCAATGACGTTTTGGGCAGATAAAGAAGATAAAGATTGTCATCAAGTCAAGAGTTGGAAACCCACTCATCAATTAGTCATCAAATCAATAGTTCTCAATTTTGGCCTATATAAGTGGCATTTTTCATGTATTTAGGCATCTTGGTTTCCAGATCAAGATCATGCTCTTGCTTTCTTTGTATTTTTTGTAATGTTTATACTTTCCTTTCATTAATATCAAGTTTATGCCTTTCATTTCCTTTCCTTTACTTTGTTAACTCTTATCTTATTTATGTTTTTATTTTGTTTATTTATTTTTCTTTTTTTCATTATGTCTAGCTAAGTTTATTATGTCAAAGTGAAAAGGTTACACTAATGATGTAAGAATAAGTATAGTGTAAACTTAATATGGACTTTAATGTTTGATACTAACATGTTTTGTATTTGTTATCTTGTTCACTCTTTAATACTTTGCTTGTTAAATGACTAATCTTGATTTATGTTGTCTAACACTTGGTACAAGAAATGCTTGGCACTTTCATAGCCCATATTATATGGTATAACCGACACCTGAGCTATGAAAGAAACTTGATTTGTTGTTAACATAAGTTATAATCATGAATGCTTGACGAGATTTACAAGTATTAGTATTAATCGAATAAGATGACTAATCTAATCATGTTAACAATCTATAATCAGATTGGAACCTCCTTTGTATGTGGTTTCCAATTGAATAATAAGAGTTTATATTATACTTGTTTGACATACCATTAGTGGATCCTCTAACCTTGACATTTGTTATTATCATTGTTTAATCCTTACATTAATATTCCATCTCAAAGTTCTCATCATCTTCTTCTTCTTCTCCTTCTTTGTCTTTATTATTACTACTACTACTACTATTAATATTATTATTATTATTATTATTATTACTACTACTACTACTACTACTACTACTACTACTACTACTACTACTACTACTACTACTACTACTACTACTACTACTACTACTACTCCTACTACTACTACTACTACTACTACTCCTACTACTACTACTACTACTACTACTACTACTACTACTACTACTACTTTATTATTATAATTGTTATTTTTATTATTTTTATTGTTATTTTTATTGTTGTTATTATTATTGTTACTATTGTTGTATTATTGTCATCTATAATTTATGCAATTAACCTCCTTGTGGTTCGACCCCGGTTTTGCCGGGTTATTTATTACTTCGACACTCCTGCACTTGGGAGAAGACATCAATCTTTTAGTCGTGTCAAGTTTTTGGCGCCGTTGCCGGGGAGGTAAGTTCTTGTACAAATTATAGTATTTATTTTATTTTCTATTTTCTATTTTCTTGTATATAACTTTGTTTCTTGTCTCTTATTTCTTCTTCTTTTGTTTTGTTTTTCCTTTTATTCTATTCCTACACGTTCATAAGAGTGTGGTCACGTACATCAAGTGGTAGACTTTGTAGGGTATCCTCATCATTTTCAGAAAATATGGCCGAAAAAGATAATGAATCACTTTATAATGAGAATAATGAGAATAACCGTGTTAGAACACTCAGAGACCACATGAATCCCACAAGAACAAGTACACCATCATGCATAGTTTTTCCTCCCGATGCATCTCATTTTAATTTTAAACTAGACATTATTCAACTTTTACCTTTTTTTCATGGTTTAGAATTGGAAAATTCATACTTGCATTTAAGGGAATTTGAGGAGGTTTGTAACACATATAATGATTCAAATTGTAGCATGAACACCATCGGATTAAAGCTTTTTCCTTTTTCATTAAAAGATAAAGCTAAAACATGGCTACAAAATTTAAGACCAGAATCCATTCGTGCTTGGGATGAAATGCAACAACAGTTTTTAAAGAAGTTTGTCCCATCTCACAGAACAAACTCTTTCAAAAGACAAATCACCACTTTCACTCAAAAACCAGAAGAAACATTTTACTAATGTTGGGATAGGTATCGAGACTTGCTTAATACTTGCCCTCATCATGGTTTTGAAACATGGAGATTGGTTTCATATTTTTATGAAGGGTTAACACCTAGAGATAGGCAAATGGTTGAATTGATGTGCAATGGAACTTTTAAAGATAAAGACCCTGATGAAGCAATGGAGTACTTAGACTTGTTAGCTGAAAATGCTCAAAATTGGGACACCGCGGGTACTTATGAGGCACCGAGTAAAACTCAACCTCATACATCTAGTGGAGGTATGTAGAACCGTAGGAAGATCATGATCTTCAAGCTAAGTTTGCATCTTTAGCTAGAAAAGTCGAGGCACTAGAATTGAAAAAGAGTGGTCAATTAAAATCTGTTGAAAACATTTTGTGTCAAATATGTGAAACAAATGAACACTCAACCAATAAGTGTCCAACCTTGCCTTCTTTTACGGAATGTCTCCATGAACAAGCTCATGCTTTAAACAGTTTCCAAAGGGCCAACCACAACCCATACTCACAAACATACAATCTTGGTTGGAGAAATCACCTAAATTTTATTTGGAAAAGTGATAACAACAATGTATAAACTTCACAACCATTATTTCAAGCACACCATAATTTCCACAATTCTCATGGATATGCACCTCCTTATGCTCCACCTCCTAGAAGAAATCTTGAGGAAACATTGCATGCATTCATTAAAAAGCAAGAGACAATCAATACTCAACTTGCTCAAAACATGACAGATTTTAAAGATATTGACACGACTAAAAGATTGATGTCTTCTCCCAAGTGCAGGAGTGTCGAAGTAATAAATAACCCGGCAAGACCGGGGTCAAACCACAAGGAGGTTAATTGTATAAATTATAAACAATAATAATACAACAACAATAACAATAACAATAACAATAACAATAACAATAACAAAAACAATAGTAGTAGTAGTAGTAGTAGTAGTAGTAGTAGTAGTAGTAGTAGTAGTAGTAGTAGTAGTAGTAGTAGTAGTAGTAGTAGTAGTAGTAGTAGTAGTAGTAGTAGTAGTAGTAGTAGTAGTAGTAGTAGTAGTAGTAGTAATAATAATAATAATAATAATAGTAGTAGTAGTAGTAGTAGTAGTAATAATAATAATAAAGAAAGAGAAGAAGAAGAAGATGATGAGAACTTGGAGATGGAAAATTAATGTAAGGATTAAACAATAATAATAACAAATGTCAAGGTTAGAGGTTCCACTAATGGTATATCAAACAAGTATAGTATAAACTCTTATTATTGAATTGGAAACCACACACAAAGGAGGTTCCAATCAGATTATATATTGTTAACATGATTACATTAGTCATCTTATTCAATTAATGCTAATACTTGTAAATCTCGTCAAGCATTCATGATTATAACTTATGTTAACAACAAATCAAGTTCCTTTCATAGCTCAGGTGTCGGTTATACCATACATTATGGGCTATGAAAGTGCCAAGCATTTGTTGTACAAAGTGTTATACAACATAAATCAAGATTAGTCATTTAACAAGCAAAGTATTAAAGAGTGAACAAGATAACAAATATAAAACATGTTAGTATCAAACATTAAAGTCCATTTTAAGTTTACATTATACTTATTCTTACACCATTAGTGTAACCTTTTCACCTTGACATAACTAACTTAGCTAGACATAATGAAAGAAAGCAAAATAGATAAACAAAATAAGAACATAAAAGTTAACTAAGTAAAGGAAAGGAAATGAAAGGAATAAACTTGATATTAATGAAAGCAAAGCATAAACATTACAAAAAATACAAAGAGAGAAAGGAAGAGCATGATCTTGATCTGGAAACCAAGAGGCCTAAATGCATGGCAAATGCCTCCTTTTATAGGCCAAAATTGGGAACTATTGATTTGATGACTAATTGATAAGTGGGTGGCCAACTTTTGACTTAGTGACAATCCTTATCTTCTGTTGTCTGCCCAAAACGTCATTAATAACGTCAAAATTGGAGCCAGTTGCAAACATGAAAGTTGTAGGCAATTGTCTCAGCTTTCTTGTGTAAGAACTTCAGCTCATTTGGACTTCTAGAACTCCAGATATGGCCAAAATACTGAACAGTGCTCGGGCTGGAAAACAGATTCGGGCTTCTTTGTTGTTGCTATAGTTTGGACTTGAAAATGGCCTTTTTAGATCTTGGGCTCCATATAAAAGTTGTAGGCCTATGTCTTACCTTTCCATCCATATAAATTGGAACTAAATCTGAGATATATAGCTCCAGATATGACCCAATTATCGAATAGTGTTCCGGTTTGGATTGTACCGACATCTCTTTTCTAAGTTTGACCATCTCTTTATCCTTGCAATTTAAGTTCTTAAAGTCATCAATCAATCCTTTCATTTATGTGATAGGCTGCATTTAAAATGAACATTTACCACAAATTAAAGGTATCTTATATTATTAGATATATTATTCTAAAACATGCTTTGGAAATACTGAACAGTGCTCGGGCTGGAAGACAGATTCGGGCTTCTTTGTTGTTGCTACAATTTGGACTTGATAATGGCCTTTTTAGATCTTGGGCTCCATATGAAAGTTGTAGGCCTATGTCTTACCTTTCCATCCATATAAATTGGACCTAAATCTGAGATATATAGCTCCAGATATGACCCATTTACCGAACAGTGTTCCGGTTTGGATTGCACCGACATCTCTTCTCTAAGTTTGACCATCTCTTTATCCATGCAATTTAAGTTCTTCAAGTCATCAATCAATCCTTTCATTTATGTGATAGACCTGCATTAAAAATAGACATTTACCACAAATTATAGGTATCTTATATTATTAGATACATTATTATAAAACATATTTTAGTTAAGGAGTTATTGATACTTCAAGTGCAAAATGATGATATAAAACCATGATAACAATGCACTTTTAAGTACTAATCACACCCCCTAACCAGCTTATTACTAGTCCCTAGTAATCAAAGCGTTAAAATAGAAAAACAATTTGCAAATTCAACAAAGCAAGGTATTCATCATTTAACTTCCATTAATCTATACAGATAAACAATCTGTCATTAAATTTATATATCTGCTCAATACCTCTTAACAAGATATTAATAAACCTTTCTTTTGTGCTCAATGTATCAACACATAATTATGGGGCTTTTCTTGGAAGAAAACAAAATTTTTGTTCTAATGTTTAAGGTTAACTTCCTTGGGCTGGAATTATTATTTTTGTCTTTTTTTTTAAATATATATACATATAATTTAAAAACATCATGCATCTTTAACCCATGTAACGAGCTTTCAGCTAATGACTCCCAGACCAGTTGGTCTTAGGGCATTAGGTGTTAGACACCCCTACGAGCTTAGTAACTCGGGTCGCAGATACTGATATGTAGATAGTGCAATGTTTGGTTTCCTTAAGCTTTTCTCCTCAACCCAAGTAACAAGCGTTGGGTCAATAGCTCCCAAGTCAGTTGACTTTAGGGTATTAGGTGTTAAAACACCCCTTCGGGCTTAATTGCTTAGGTTAGGGAGGCTACGAAACCAAACTTATCTATATTTTTATTATCATCATTTTTTCTTTTCTTTTTCTTTTCTTTTTTTTCATGTTTTTTTTTCTTAATTATATACAATTCCTTTTCCTTAGTTGTTACCTTTAACAAAAGAACATAAATAATGTAATAATCCAATATGCAACCCACAATCATATGTTAAATTGTGTGTGTGTAAATTAAGGTTTAAGAATACATGTTAAATAAGTATGTGAGCAGAATTAAGTGATAACAATGCGAGAGTTTATAAATCTGAATATTTCAGGAAGTATTATAATAGACCTTGTTAAGAATGGTTACTAAGATGCGTCTCAAGAGTCACTTTAACAAAAGAGCTCCTTTACTCTGCCATCCTAGTAACAACAATTATGCACATGCTTTATGAAATGAAAAACAATTTTTTTTTTTATCAACTACTACCCTCTCCCCCCAACCAAAACGAGACATTGTCCTCAATGTTCTAAGGGAGAAAGATAGAGTATAGAAGATATCACCTGAAATAACGAACACTAACAAACCTGAAACACACTGAAACAAATATAAGAAACAACAAAACACAATAATAAAACCAAGCATGTGTATGTACAGGTAGTTGTGATTGTGGCTCACATCTTCCCGTGGTTTTACGTCCAAGAACGGCTTAAACGCCCTCTATGGGTCGGGGATAGGCTTCCCATCCAGTTTTCTTAAAAACTGGAAAATAGGGTCTTTTTTAGTCAGATTTCCAAGACTAAGTCGATCATGTTCTTTATGAAATAGTGGCCATAAATCATGAATTACACGATGCACATCTCCACTAGGATGCGTCTCAAGAGTCAATAGAAGATTATCTAAAGACTCCTTACTTAGGCCATCCTTAATGAATTGTATTTTATCTTCATGGTTAATAGATACCATTCCTAAAGAACGACATTGTGTATTACAAGTCCATCTAGCACATCGATGACAGACTTCTAGTCGTTTTGCACGACGTTTCTTTGCAAAAGTGCTTTTACCTGTTCCAGGCATGTGTGAAATGAAGGAATTAGAGGACTCACTTGATAATCGGACCTTTGCTTCAATCAACCAGCGAATATCTTCAGGAATTCCATGATTCATTAACAATCTCAATCTTGCACATCTAACACGGTAAATTTTTGTAATCGCATTTTGAGACAGAGCAGAAAAATACTTTTTCAATTTTTCAAGATTAGTGTCCATTTTCAAATGAGAATTGGAAGAGAGATTCAAATAATTGCACAAATATATACACAAATATCAGTTATTGTGGGAAACTGAAAGAACCGACTTAAGTCACGGAGTACCGTTATCCGCCATTTAACCGGGGTGAGAGAAACTAGCAAAAATCACTCAAAAAGAAACACAAAAAAGAAAATGTGAGAAAAACAAAATAATCAACCTTTATCTACAAGATCATTCAAACCAGCTGATTCATTTTCACTAGGAAAATTATCAATGTAAGCTTTCAAACGATGTCTATTTTCCTTAAAATCATTGTCATTCATTGAATTCTCAATATCACAGGCCCCATAAGGATTGGTCCATCTTAATCTTAGTTCTTTAGGGAATGCATAGAGTTGAGAATTATACAACAAAACTTTTTAACCAGTATCAACTTTTTGACAATTTTCACAAGTTTTGCAGAATGCATGCGTGTCCTTGAACATGGTGGGCCAATAAAATGCTTTTTGAAAGATTTTTATAGCTGTCTTTTTTGACGAGAAATAACTTCCACATGCTTCAGAATGACAAAGTTTAATGACACTACTTACCTCATTGTCAGGAATGAATCTTTGAAATATTTGACTAGGACAATATTTGAATAAGTTAGGGTCATCACAATAAAAGCTCTTCACTTCGTTCAAAAACTTTTCTTTGTCTTGAGTACTCCAATCAGTTGGCAAATCTCCTAAAGCAAAAAAATTGATATTTTTATCATACCAAGGCATTGGACTAAGAGAAAGTAAGGATTCGTTAGGAAAATAATCATCCATTGGTGTGATGTCAGATGTCGAATCTGTTGTCACTGTTGACAAAAGATTCGCATCAACATTTTCTATGCGTTTTTCATCCGTGATTTCTTTCTTAGAATAAATCATTTGCAAATCTTCAATTTCATCCAATTCATTTTTACTTAAAGTAGATTCAAGTTGATTATAAACTAATTCATCAATATGATCTACTTTTTGTAAATCATTATCATCTCCAGGTTGCTTGCAAATGTTGAAAATATTCATCTCCAATGTCATGTTTCCAAATGATAGCTTCATCAGTCCATTCCTACAATTAATCAATGCATTAGAAGTTGCAAGAAACGGACGTCCTAAAATAACAGGAAATGAATTACATGCTTCAACAGGTTCTGTGTCCAAGACAATAAAATCCACAGGATAAATGAATTTATCGACTTGTACTAACACATCTTCAATTATTCCTTTAGGTACTTTTACAGATCTATCGGCAAGTAAAAAAGATACAGAAGTTGGTTTTAACTCACCTAGATTGAGACTCTGAAAAACTGAATATGGAAGTAAATTCACACTAGCACCAAGATCAAGTAAGGCTCTTTCAATTTTATGCTCTCCAATAAAGCAACAAATTATAGGACAACCAGGGTCTTTATATTTCAAAGCATTATTGTTTTGAAGAATAGCACTTACTTGTTCGGCTAGAAAGACTTTCTTTTTCACATTCAGTTTCCTCTTCACAGTGCATAGATCAGAATCTTGTTGGATATGGTTGGGTTTGGCTTGTGGTAACAGGCAGAGCTCCTGTTTTGCCCTTATGGGCTGTGAGTATCTATTGACCTTTTGACTTTTATCATGGTTTAAAGTTGATGATTTGTTTGGTCCGTTTATGTAAAATTTGGGACTTTTTGATACTTTACGTTGCTGGAAAAGGATCGTCTGCATTCAATTTTTTTTTTATTCCTATGGTGGATTGTTGTGGTTGCAAATCTAGCTTTGATTTTGACTTTATCTCTGTTTTTGTTGAAGATCTCTGTTATTGCAAGTTAATGCTTTCAAGTTTTTAGTTTTTATGTTTCATCTGTTCAAGTTGGTCTCCCAGATATTTATGATATTTCATAAAATTCTACAGCAATGAATCGTTCCTCTTCCTTCTTTTTTGTTGTGTTTTTCTTTATCCTAACGTTGCATGCATCAGAATGATCTATAAATTTTTTTAAGGGTTTCGTATTGAAGTTGAAAGTATCTTTCATTTCGTCTTTTTTACCTTGAGTGTTAGATAAACGTCCGGTGCTGTACTTTTTTTTCCTGATTTTCTTCTTCTTTCTTCACATGTAATTTTTTTCTTCTTGTTTATTCCTCCTGTGCCTACCATGGTATGATTCTTTCAATAGATCTATCAATCACCGAATAGACAAAGCGATTTATGTTCTGAGGGAGGATGTTATGGTTTTAGAATTTATCGTGTGATTTTAATGGATTTGGGGGCATATCCTTCCATGCTCGCATTAATCATGTGGGTTTTGATTTGCGGGACCAAATTATGCAAAATGCATATGACCTATAGACCAGGAAACATGCATGCTTTACCAAAAGGTAAATTTCTTGAATTTGTTTGGTCGGAAGTATCATGGCATTTGCTGGGAATTAGCTGTTGCCAAACCAAAAGGCAAGCGGTGGTTTAGTTTAAATACGCATATTGGTTTCTTGGAAAACGTATATAAACGTGATCGCAATGCCTTCTGGAAAACTACTTATAGAAATCTCAGATTTACTGTAGAATATAAAGTTTAATCGGGTTCTACATGTTCTGGATCAGCTTAATTAATCATACCATGATAAAATTAAACCTGCTTCACAGGATGTGTTTTCCCATTGTCAGATTTCGTCTCTTTAGGAGAAGGATGGTATGGTGACAAGAATCGATTTAGAAAGATAATTTTACTGAAGATCTAGGAGGAGTTATTTGACATAGAATTCTGAAAGAAAATGAGATGTAATAAAAGTTTTAAATAACACTTAACTTAGTGATACTGTTTTGAGTGGATTCCCCGCTTCTAATTTGCAATAGGAATATTCATTGGAATCAGGCTTATGCATTCTTGGTTGCCATAATCTCTTCTGCTATTCCTGTCTATTAGAGTAACTTTCTCCTTATAAAACTTTCATCCTATCATGTGCATGCATCTTTGGTCCAAAGATTTAATGAAACCTTGCAGTGCTTGCCTGGGATAAGTTGCTAACTTGTATACTTGTGCAGATGTGCATTCTTATATTTATAGGGAACAATGGTGAAACCTACTTCAACACAGCTGCTTTAGTTTCTTGTGTGCAAAACTTTCCAAAAAGCCGTGGCCCTGTTGTGGGAATTCTAAAAGGCTTTGCTGGATTAAGTGGTGCAATTTTGACCCAAATATATGCAATGATCCATTCCCCTGATCACGCATCTCTCATTTTTATGGTTGCGGTTGGGCCAGCAATGGTAGTCATTGCTTTGATGTTCATCGTCAGACCTGTTGGAGGTCACAGACAAGTCAGATCATCTGATGGCACAAGTTTCACATTTGTATATAGTGTCTGCCTTCTACTGGCTGCATATTTAATGGGGGTTATGCTTCTTGAAGATCTAGTTGATTTGAGTCACACCACGGTTATGATTTTTACAGGAGTTTTATTCATCCTCCTCTTGATT
Source organism: Populus euphratica (assembly GCF_000495115.2). Classification (NCBI taxonomy): domain Eukaryota; kingdom Viridiplantae; phylum Streptophyta; class Magnoliopsida; order Malpighiales; family Salicaceae; genus Populus; species Populus euphratica. Next base: position 73,332 of record NW_011500279.1, read on the forward strand.
CCTATTGTGATTCCAGTGTCATTGAGTTTTTTCCTTGATCCAAGAGATCCAGTAGAAGAGCCTCTTCTACCTGAGACACCGGAACAAGAACCTGGAAAATCTGGGCAGGAGACCCCTGAAGTAATATTCAGTGAGGTTGAAGATGAAAAACCCAAGGAAGTAGACTTGCTACCAGCATCAGAGAGGCAAAAACGGATTGCACAGTTGCAAGCAAAACTGTTCCAAGCAGCTGCAGAAGGAGCAGTGAGGGTCAAGAGGAGGAGAGGTCCACACAGGGGTGAAGATTTCACCTTGATGCAAGCATTGATCAAGGCTGACTTCTGGCTTATTTTTTTCTCACTTTTATTGGGATCTGGATCTGGACTGACAGTGATTGATAATCTTGGTCAGATGAGCCAGTCTCTAGGGTATGATAATACACATATATTTGTGTCCATGATTAGCATTTGGAACTTCCTCGGCCGTGTTGGCGGGGGTTACTTCTCTGAGATTATTGTCAGGTAAAAACTGATTTCTTGTTTCCTCTATCCTGGATGGATTTTAATGCAAGTTTTGAGATCGACTCATTCCTCTCCCTTGTCCAACTAATATCATTCAGGGACTATGCTTATCCAAGGCCAGTGGCAATGGCCATTGCCCAACTTGTTATGGCAGTTGGCCATGTTTTCTTCGCATTTGGATGGCCTGGGGCTTTGCACATTGGTACCCTGCTGATTGGACTCGGCTACGGGGCTCACTGGGCAATTGTGCCAGCTGCTGCCTCGGAGTTGTTCGGTTTGAAAAAATTTGGGGCTTTGTACAATTTCCTCACTCTGGCAAATCCAGCAGGTTCACTTGTCTTTTCCGGTCTAATAGCTAGCAGCATATATGATCGTGAAGCTGAAAAGCAAGCTCATGGAAACAATTACCTCCTTCAGAACTCAGGATCAATTTTTTCAGGCATGTTTGGTCTGAATGAACCGCTGAAGTGTGAAGGTTCCATATGCTACTTCCTTACTTCTCTGATCATGTCAGCATTTTGCATTGTCGCGGTTGTCTTAAGCATGATTCTTGTGCATCGGACAAAGATTGTCTACGCAAACCTCTATGGAAAATCACGGAGATGATATTCACAAGAGAACTAAAGCAGGCATTTATAACTAGACTACATCCAGTTACGACAGTTTCTGTGTTTTCATAGACAGGTTTTGATGAATTTCTTCATATTTGTGTATTCACATTGCCAGAGAGCTGGCGGAGTCAAGCTCCCTACAGTAAACTCTCAAGTAATACTTCGTGGACGTTATTCTTGGAATTTTGCAATTGCTGTATATTTATATTTTTATCTATCTGTTTGAACATTCACAATGGTGATTTTTTGGCAATGAAGTCAGTTTTGTTCAACAAGTTTTTCTTCTTTACGGATACACAATATTTGCTGTTGTAAATAAAGTTGGCCATAAATATTATCCCCATCTGGTTTGGAAGAGAAGAATGCTTTTGATTCTTGGTGGCTAAAACCAATTTTATCACTACTACTAGGTGGCCGGACTTTAACTTGTGCTGCTACATGGATGGTGAAATTCCATTACATCCATTGATGTCTTGAGAATTACAACCTGCTATTCGCAATCTTGATGTGGATGCAATGTGGAAAGGATATATATATATATATGGGCGGGGGGGATGGGGAAATGAAGGCACCCGACCTAAGTGAAATCCGGTCAAGTTTTTACCCAACCTGCTTTGACCTTGATCAGACCAAATATATACTGGACATAACTGGATTGGGATATCGAGTACGCAATGAATCTAATGAATTTAACATCCCCAGTTAACTAACAACTAATTATTGGTTTTTTTTTTTTAATGTGGATTGAATGTTTGGATTTTTTTAGATAGCCATAAATGTTTTGCTTTCCATTTCACTATTTACATGGCTATTAATTTTAAATTTGACTTAATATTTTTTATCAATTATCTTTTAGCGTGTTTCTATGATGTCAGGAAAATATTACCGTATTGAGTTATATTTAATTTGTAATAAATAATTAAAAATATGAAAGTTGAAACTAATCTTGGTTTAAAACATCTTTTTTCCGTAAAAAAAAAAAACCCAAAAATTAAGAAAGGAGAGACCAACAAAAGAGAGACAAGAAAAAATGATTGCTAAGATGCACAGACTTTTCTATGTTACATGTACTATCTTAGGAGAAAGGTCATCAACTACATCGAGAAAGGTGACATTTAGCAATTGGAGGAGCTCGCATGTGCCACCCAAATGCAGTGACTCCTCCCACTCGCTCGCACTAGTAATATAAACACCAACCATTCTCCTCTCCCTTCGTGCAATCTCAGCTCTAAATTTATAATCTCTTTTCAATTGGGTCCCAATTTTTACTCTACCCAAGATCATGATGAAGCTTTCTTCTTTTAATTTAGCTCTTGATTCTCTACTATCTCTTTGATTTAGTCTTGCATTTCTCCAACCCGAGGCCATTAAAGAGCTGACATGGGAGAAAAGGAAAAGGAGACAAAAACAGAGACAGTTAGCACGTTGTGGTCGTGCTCATTACCTAAATTGCGCATTTGAAAGTTAATATGGGTTAATCGGGTAGCCTCAATATATTACAGGCTCGGTTTTACAGAAAAAAGAGGTTATATATATAGAGCATTGTGAACAAAAAAAAATAAAAATCAACTCACAACTAGCTAGTCTTATGTCTATAATAAGATGAGGATTTAATTTAACCAAAACGATTGGTATAATTTTTTAGAGTTGATGAGAAACCAATCATCCCATCATGGCTTGATTATTGCTATTATCATAAATATTTTGTTAGTTATAAGATATCAATCTATTCATGTGCTACATTTTATTTGACTAAGATGAATGTTCATCGTATTATTATATTATATAACATTATAAAAAAGAAGCAATTTTAATTGAAATTAATTTATTGATCAATTAGAATATTACTGATAGTGCGTTGTTGTGTCAAGAGGAAGCTGTTCTGAGTGTTGTTATAAGGGAACATCATGGCTGCTGCTGCTAAACGAATTCATTTTCAAGGTGGAGTGGAAGTTGCCGAAGCACACGCCATATTCCATGTCCTATCCACTGCAAGGGATATTGGACTGGACGTGTAGGAGGAGTGGAAGTTGCCGAAGCACACGCCCTATTCCATGTCCTATCCACTGCAAGGGTTATTGGACTGGACGTGTAGGACTGCAGGTAACAGTCGACATCCTTGGGGTTATTCAGAAATTCCAGACAAGACAGATACTTCATACCTGGAAAGAACTATTAGTGATATCATCCTTGCTTTAACTCTTTCTTTTGTTTCCTTCTCTTGTTCACGAGCAAGGAGACCAGGTAATAGAATCGCTCATGAGCTAGCAAGACTTCCCTCTTGTTATCAGGAATAAAGGATTCAGTAGGAAGAAGTCCCTTCTAGTTTGGAGATTGGAGAAGCTAATTTTATTGCTTTCTGTTCCCTGATTAATGAAAGAATCTTAATTTTTTAAAAAATAAAAATAAAAATCACACTTATTATTACCTTAAAACTTTGAAGTTAAACAGAGTGATTAAAAGTAACTTGACCAGTTGCTATACGTGTTTTTGTAACGATAACAATGCTTCAAAACAAGTAATTTGCAACCTCAAATAATAATTGTTTGATTTTTCATGAATTAATGACTGTACAGTCTGTCCTGATACTTCCTTGGCTACTGTCCTAGCTCGCACCCTTCCAAGCTTTCTCATGGCAGTGGCAAAAGCTCCATTAAAATCGCTCGAGCTATTAGCAAAATCTTTGACGGTTGGCTGAGAAGCTGGATCCGTAAACAGCACCTCATCTGAAGTGAACAATCCCTTACCATTAACCAAATTCTGGAAATACACATTCTCAAAGGTTTGCGGGGTTACAGGGTCCATGTTAATGGCTCTGCTGGGGTCTACATTTCTAGGACATCCATCCATTAACTACTTGGCGTAATCTTGATTTAGAGACGGGTCAACAGGAGAGGACGAGGAGAATGAGTAGAGCCGATTCGCAAAGCGGCTGCAATGAGAGAAGCCTACTGTGTGGGTTACTGATAGTGCAATCATATCAATCTGGCTAAGGTTGTTTCTCGCAAATGTCATAGCGTTAAGTTGAGAAAGATTGAGGCCAGGTTCTGGCAAGTTTCCTTTCACAAGTGATGCCTTGGAAACCAAGCCATCACGACGTCCTAATTCTACTTTGAATGAAGGAACTCCAGCCTGAGTTTTGATCACATAAAACCCAAAGGTTAGGTTAGTTTCTGCTTTCACGCAGAAATACTAGACAAAAAATGTATAATTAGTTTGTGCATTCCCTTACCAGGACCACGACATCCCTAGCAGCTATAGCTAAAATGTCTGCACAGGAGACTACTCCGGGGCAAGCTACTTCCACGTTTTGCTTTGCCTTCACTACTGTATCAAAGCCATCCCCTGCAAGAGAGAGATTATCTGGGGCATCCTTCTCTGCGTCTCCATTTGGTGAAGAAACCATTGTTGAAGCATCACAACCCTGTAAGATTACAAGAAGAACAGCTAGAGAAACTCATATGGAAGTCGGCAGTATTGAAAGCCTAGTTGAAATCGCCAAACAATTCACGTATATAAACAATTGGGATAGTAATATTAGAACATCCAATCTCCTATAGTTTGAGGTATCATTGACAATTCCTTGGGACAAAGTATTCGACATTTTTTCATGAGACGGTGCCTGAGGTTTAATTAGAACTTACTTTTCATCAATGGAATTAACAACAATTATGACTACATGTATATTATGTATTGCATGTACAATAACTACGCTAATTAGTTCACCATGATGATCATTTATAGTGCTTGGACGCACAATCAAAAGGCATTATGATCAGTAGCATGCAGTGCTCATGGATAATGATGATGATGATTATATAATTCGTCACTGCAGATGTATTGAAGAGAATCAACTACAAGTGTCAAAAATGGAAAAAAAGAGAATCTATACGTACCGTACCGTAACAAAGCAATCATGAAAAAACAGACTAAGAGTTGCTGGGATTGCAGTGAATGTCTGGTTAAACCTTGTGGAAACTGCCTCCTTCACTAGAGCTTCCACGTTAGGACAAGTAAGGCTGTAGAAGTCTTCTGCTAGCTGTCCCTCTCCCCTATCTATGTCCATGATCAAAACCATCATCAGCAAGAGCATGCAACGTCCTCTCTCCATTTCCTCCACAGCCTAGGTAGCTGTACAATCAATCACCTCTTTCTCATGAATACTCCAAAAGCCAAATGTGTTAATTTATACATATGGAAATAGAGAGAGCGAAGGAAAGAAAACAAGAACGCTTCCACCCTTTAAAATATAAATAATTGCAGGCAATTGCCTTGCGAGCCAAGTCGATGCGGTGCGTATAAGGATTCAAGTAGTATTCTGGCTATCTTGTACGTAGTCGTAATCTAGCATGCAGGTGGGTAAAATTTAAGCTCTTAGCTTCTATGACCACCTATCCAATAAGATGTAGCCACATCATCTTCATTATTTCATAGATGGCTTACTAAAACAATATGCATTGGAATAAACAACACGATGTCGTAATCTTCAAGCCACAAGTTACATTTATGAAAGTTGTGCCCATTATCTATACATATATCAAGCTAGTTCTGCTGGGTCATGTGCATGAGTAGCCCTCTGATTAATTCTTTGTTTCAACCCTTCATTCCTTTTCAATTCGTTGAATGGGTATATCTGCCATTAGATTAATTTAATTTACTAGTTGTTAGTATCTCTAGGCAAATGATACCTAAATTATTCGAAACTTAATTTATTTCTAGAGTAATTAAAAATTTATATAATTATATTTTAAAATTTATAAAATTAGTGGAGATGTATTTAAGTTAATTCAGATATTGTTATTAATAATAATAAAAAGCTGTTGATACATATTTTTTTACATTAGAACTTTATCAACAAATGTAATTAAAGTGATAAGCAATGTGATTACCGGAATTCTAATAAAAAAGACACCATAAAAAAAGAAATATCATGTTAGCTAACTAGGTTCGTGATTAATAATTTGATATGAGTACGTTGATACTGTAGCTATAGAATCTTACTTGAAAGGTTTATTTATTTTAAAAAATAAAAATAAAAAATATTATTTTAATTAATTATCTTTACTTTTTTTTTAAATTGAAGTAATTTAAATTTAACTAAATTCTATCTTTATCTACTAGGGGCAGTCTGATTTTAGAATACGGTTGATATTGATATTTTTTTTTTGTTTATGTGGTCATATTATTTTTTTTAAAAACAGTTAAGTTTTTTGTTTATGTGGTCATATTATTTTTTAAAAAAACAGTTATGTTTTTTTTTATTTTAAATATCATTTTAATATATTTAAATAAAAAAAACTTTTAAAAAAATACGCTTTGACCATTTAATTGGGAAATTAAAGATTAACGTCATGAGAGTTGCATTTCTCATATTTAATTCCATGAGAAACACGTACAAATTAAAATAAAATAAAATAAAAATCTTAAGGTCATCTTATAAGTTTCAGGGGAAAGAATTCCTATCACCTAACGCATTGACCATTCTTATTTTTTATATAATGCACATAATCTATGCTTATTTATCCATTGCTACTTCTTAAAAAACATCGAATTAAATTTAGATATTGCTTTTAATATCCAAAAATAATATACAAACATATATTCTCTAACCATATTATATATATTTGAACTAATTAATTAGGTGATTGTGTTTGGTTAATATCTAGTAATAAAAATGATAGGTGTAAGAGTAATAGTAATGTGTTGGTTGGAGAAACATAAACGAAAACATAAATTAATTTTTTTAAAAATAATTTCAGAGTAAATTTTTATAAAACAGGAATGATTAAAAAAACAACAAAATCCACTTAGTCCCAAGTATCTTTGTCTATTGTATTTTGAAACAATAATAACGTTGTCTTAGTTATAATAGATAATTAAGTGTAGCTTTAGTCTCACCTCAGTACCATTAAACAAGTGTAATATTAGAAAATATTATATACGTGAAATCACAATTTATTAAATATCACTAAATTACCAGTCCATGGGCTATTGATAAGCTATGCTTTTAATAACAAAAAAAATTAGATGCGTGGAATACAATTGATTAAAAATCTATATGTGTGTGTGTCCAATTTTTTTTATTTTTTTGCTTCAAATTAATTTTATTTATGTTTTTAGTTTCTTTAATGTATTGATTCTAAAAAGAATTTTTTTAAAAAATTAAATTATTTTGATACATTTTCAAATAAAAATAATTAATAGGACATTTTCAATCAAATTTTAATGTGAAAATAAAACTAGTATTTAAATATTTAAATAGTGAAATCTTGATCCCTCTCATCAGTAGTACAATGGGGAGAATAACACGTTTCCAGACCAATTTCAAATAAAATGTTACACTCATTTAGTTATAAAAAATAAAATTTGAATAGGATATTAAAATATTCAATCTAAAGTTGATTGGTGCCTTTTAAATTTGAATTTCAGACACATTTAAGTTCGTCATATAAAGAAAATCAAAGTACGTATTGAACACAAACGTTGTCTAAATTTTATAATTTGACCATTCTAAATCCCCATAATGAAAAAAATAAAAATAAAAAGGAAATGGAAAAATGTTTGACGACAGTTGATGGTGGCTACCAAAATGTTTTTATGGGCAAGCTCAAAGCCCAAAAGGCCCAAACCAAAATACCCCCTGCTTCACAGATCACTAGTCGTCTCCAGAACTTGCTCTAAACTTTCCGTTAGAGTAAAACTGATTCAAAATCCAAACTCAAAACACTCTCCCCCCGTTGTCTCTCTCCCTCTCTCAGTGATCTTCCCGATGGCGATGCTTGTAGAAATGGACACCAAAACCGAGTTAGGGTTTCCGTACTGGAAACCGATTCGCCGTCGTTTTGGCCCCGAATCTCCTTTCTTCTCTTCTGGCAACATCGAGAGAGAACTCCTCGCCAAACAGGTCACCACTCTGTCATGTTTGCCTTTTCATCTTCCACTCTTAAATTCACAAAATCTTTACAGAAATTCGGTATTGTTTTTTCTGCTTTTGATTTTTATTACTTAATGATATTGCTTTTTTGTGTTTTAAAAAAAAAATCTAGGTTGCGTTAGATTTAAGTGAAGATGAAAAGCATAGGCTGCAGGATTTGATAGACGAGGATGGAAGGTATGAATTTTTTTATGAATTAGGATTTCATCATTTATAAGAAATTTAAGGTTTGAATTGTATTGGGTTTGTGCACTGAAACTTATGATTCTATAGTATGGAGGTTGTTTGTCCGATTGTTGGTTGTGGTGCACACTTGATATCCTTGGAACACTTTGAAGATCATTATAATGGACGGCACACTGCTTCGTGTTCGGTTTGCTCCAGAGTTTACCCAACGTCGCTCCTGCTCAGCATTCATGTGTCTGAAGCACATGACTCTTTCTTTCAGGCAAAAGTTGCACGCGGTTATGCCATGGTATCTTTTATCGGCTTCCCTCTTTGTGAAATGTAGTGCATTATGAATTTCTAATATAACATTCTGTTTGGTTCTAATTGAGCTTTTGTACCGTTGAATCCTGTTTTGATGTCTAGTTCTTTTTTATTATCAATGCTTTTTTAGGTTATTTGTGCTATTTTTTGTTGTTGCTTAAGGTGTTATTACCTGTGCGCTACCATAAGAAATATAAATGCCTTTGCTGCCTTTTTTATTTTCCCTTCCTTTGTAATATAATTTCTCCATAGACAATCTAAACTGCCCCGTAATTCTACTCCTTAATGAACATGCAAGAATCACTAAAATGAGAGAAAATGGCAAAAAAAGAGAGGCTGGATTAGAACTCATTTGGATTCATGTTTACTGGTTGTATAGGTGAGTGTGTATGCAAACACATAGTGTTGTTGGTCTTGTCTGTCTTCTTAGAATCCCATTGTTGTTTGTAAATTCACAAGATGATAAAACTTCTTCAATTTGTTTGGATGCTTGTGCTTGTGTGTATTTTCACTATTGTCTTTGTTGAATGTTAATTCTTGTCTTTTCCTGCAGCAGTATGAATGCCTGGTGGAGGGTTGTGGTTTGAATCCCTTTTCATTATGTATTTTCAATTGATTTTCACTATGACTCTCTAACAGTCATTTGATTCTAGTTGATCAGTATGCTGTCAACTCGTTCTTGGTTTCTATTGTGTTTGTCATCAGAGGATTTGGTGCATGATTTGTGTTTTTGTTAGCTGTAATATTGTCTGCATGATGCCCTATGTATGATATTAAGAATTGTTTATTCTTTGGTCCAACTTCTCTTCCTTTTTGGTGATTAGTAGGCTATTTGTCTTGCTTACAATTACTTGATAAGCAATCCAAACTATCCTCATTCCATTTTTCAATGAGAATCACTAAAGGCGAGTTGATAAATAAGGGCTGAAATAAAAACTGACGAGGACAATGCTTAGGAGTTAAGGCTTAAGGGACTGATCATTTCTGAAATCACAAGGTTATGCTAGTCTATCCAATCTACTTTGTGGTTCTTAGAATCTATAATATAAATGAAATCTTGACAAAAATCCTTCAACGTTTTGAATGTGCATCTTATAAGCTTCTTGCCTCTATAGTGTTGTTCAATGCTAATAGTTGTTTTTTTCCTGCAACAGTATGAATGTCTGGTGGAAGGTTGTGGTTTAAAATTCAAGAATTACAAGGGTAGGCAACAGCATCTGGTAGATAAACATAAGTTCCCTAGTTCATTTGAATTCTTCAAGAAAGCCCACCTATCCAAGAAAGCAAGACAGAAGCAACATCGCAAACAAGCTATTCATAGAAGCGAGGAAACTTCCAGCAAAATGGACATAGAAGGTGAAACCATTGATGGCCTTGTTTCAGCAGTATCTAAGTTAAGCACTTCAGATTCCTCTCCTTCTTCAGTCAGCTTTGGCCGCCGCAACACTCGTGGCCTCACATTTGTCCCTCGAGCGGTT